>NC_039358.1:84212944-84478955 GCF_003573695.1 Papaver somniferum
ACCATCATGTAATATAGGTAGACGTTTCCAAACCTATTTAATCACATGCAAAGGTCCATAATTCAAAATTCTGAACAAGATTTGATAAAATGGCTTTTGAAAATCCATCTTATTGAAATGGTAAATATTCTCGAAGTTCCATCTAAGTTTTGTTTCATTAGTTTATTTAGAGATTTCAATTGGGATTTTCTTTGTTGGTGTTCTTAGAGATCAATTGATTGGTACTTTCCGTTTTTTGATTAATAATGACAGGAGATTAGGTTTGAGTAATAGCAGTGACGGTAATGGAAGTGAGAATCGAATTCCGTGTTTCACTGCTTCCTCTTCAGATACAGAGGTCATTAAGTAGTGGGTTCTCTGGTGTATCGAATTATTTTGGATTTATGATGGTGAATGATGAATATCTGATAAAATTCCCCGTGTCGATTTGAGTTACTGGAATCGATCTTCGCAATTAGATGGGTGGGGGACTAGAAGAAGAAGAAACCTCCTCGGAATCGGAACAATTGAATAAAAATAAAAACAACTCAAATGGCGATGTTGGTGGTGGCTAGTTTGATGCTTCCCGGAAGAAGAAATCTTCATTCCTTCTGTTGATGATCAGTTGAACGGCTGTAATCACTAAATGAGATTTGTTTTTAGACGGGTAAATATAAAAAAAACTAACGGACGTGAACTAGGCTAACTGTTTGACTACAAACCGTGATTGACTAACGGGTCAACGACCCAAACACTAAATTGGACAAACTTGCAACCCACACACTAATATATACCTAAATCTACGACCCAAATGCTAATTAACTCTTTTTTTTTCTTTCTTTTCCTTTCATGGGAGAAAATATTCTACCACTATCGGAAGTAAAAAGAAAAAAATGTGCCTCCTTGAAGTTGTGGGATGCTTTAACTGTAGGTAGGGGTGTAAATTCGGGCAGGCCGGGCCGTCCGACCCAAAAACTAAGACAGGACGGGTAGGCCAGGCTTAATATTTGTGAGCCCGTAAATAAATTCAGGCCGGATAGGCCGGGCACAAGTAGATAATTTGATACTCAAAGACCGCCCAAAGCCCGCTTTTTATACGGGCAGGCCAGATCGGGCCGGACAGGCCACTATTTTGAATTTTTCTTTTTTTTTTAAGTTTAAATTTTCAAATGAACGGTATTAAATACAATATCATTTCCTTTCCAACATCGCATATCGTAAGTGATAGTATTATTTTATATTTAAATTACACTGACAAAATTTTAATTTTAGCTTATAATAAATAATTAATTAGAGTACAATAAACTTTCTAATAAGAAAATATATTACCATTAATGTTTTGAAAAGGTTAATTATAAGTAAAAAAACAATTATATATTTTATTTTTCTTGACACAAAATTGACAATTATAAAATTGTAACTTTTAAGTCTTTTTAAGAGGATATTAAATGATTAACGGCACATAGAAGGCTTTCAGGCCGGGCACCAGGCCGGGTATCAGGCCGGGCATCATAATTAATTGCAAAACCCGAAACCGCCCAATAAATTAATCCAGACCAGGCCGGGTGGTCCATGACGGGCCATAACAGGCTTTGGGCTACTTCGGGTACAGGCGGGCTCGGGCGGATACAGGCAGGCCGAGTATTTTCGGGTATTATTTACACCCCTAACTGTAGGGCCGGCCCTGTTTACTAGCTTGGTGCACCGGTAAACAACACAACAGTCACGTTTCTGAAGTCTGCGGAGTAATACTCACTTCGACAACAATCCTGATACATTCAGGTGTTATAAGCCCCGTTTGGGATTGCTTTTTTTCAACCAAAAGCACTTTGTAACAAACTTGCAACAAATTTTTACCAAAAATTGTGTTTGGTAAAAAAAATTTAAAGTGCTTTTGGAGAGAAGCACTTTCATTTTAGGCCTGCTTTTAAAAGGTACTCAGCACTAGCTTTTAAAAGCTGGAAAATCAGAAGTTGTGGTCCCACATAATTCGATTTAATTGATTCTCTATTTTAACCTTGTTAATTTATTATAAAGACAAGTTTTACCGTCAAATATTGTACATTTAACATTATATTTCTAACTTATTTTATTTCTCTATTTTTTTATTTTTTATTTAAAATAATAAATATAATAATAATTAAAAATTATTATTTAAAATAGTAAAAAAAATATTAAAATAATGATATTTTCTAAGCAAACCATAATCATAATTTTTTTATTAAATAATAAAAAAATAAAATAAAAATAATTTATTATAATAAAATTGTACTTAAAACTAATTTTTGAAATATGTCTATTTTCGTCATTAACTACATCACCAGCACTTTTAAATACCAGTTTACCAAACAGAATTTACAGTTTGTTAATTGCACAGTGCTTTTTAAATTATAGTTTACCAAACGTCGTGCCGATTTATTTCCACAGCACGGCACAACAGAAAAGCGTTTTTCTAAAATTCACGGCAATGCCAAACTAGCATATATACTTGCAGGAACCCCCTTGGCCTCGTAAGCAACCAGGGCTTTAACTATTTGGAGGGTCCATGAACAAGTCCATTTGGGCCCACAATTGACTAGTAAAGAACTGAACTTATAAATGGCGCCAATCTATGAATCATTAACAAATTAGACCAAACTTTCCTCATCACTTGGTAATTGTATTACACATAGCAATTTGGGAAACAACTTTCTTTTTTTCACTCTTTTTTCTTTATCTTCACTAGTCAAATCACATGCGTGACAGACACGTGCCAATTTTACTCTTTTAACAACACCAAAATTGATAACAATGATATTTTTTTCGAAAAATAAAATTAATATTCTAAAAACAGTTTAGAAGACAATCCGAATGATTCCTATCAGTTTATCCAGGTCCAACTGAAGCACTCGTATCTCAACTGGCAGATGTACCTAGAACCTTGAAGCTAATATCTCATGCCAGTACATAATATGATCCTTAGACCTTTACTATATTCAATTTGTCAATAAGCCATAAAGAACGCGACTCGACTTGTTAGATTTTATGGAGGTTCAGTGAGCACCATGTTGAATATCTCTACCATTTTCTTTTCTGAAAAAGCGGGGGTCTAACAACCACACCCAATATTTCGTTCGACAATCTTTATGGACTAACTCCAATATAATTCTAACAGAATCAACTAAATAGTCAGACTCAATCTAGGAATCCAAGAATTATATCTCAATTTCTCAATACAATCTGCAATCGAACAGTTAGGAATCTGTGAGCCTGATTGATATGAGAAATAACTTGAACGGTACCAAAGACCAATGTCCAAGTGTCAATCAATTTCAATCAACAACCAAGGGTCGGATTTACCAATTGATTGAACTACGCACAACTTGTGATATTTCAATTATATAAACAAATATGATGCGGAAAAGAAATAACACAGACACCAGAAGTTTTCTTACCGAGGAAACCGCAAATGCAGAAAACCCCGGGACCTAGTCCAGATCTGAACACCACACTGTATTAAGCCGTTACAGACACTAGCCTACTACAAGTTAACTTCGAACTGGAATGTAGTTGAGCCCTAACCAAGTCTCACACCGATTAAGGTACAATCGCGTTCCTTACGCCTCTAAATCCCAGCAGAACTCTACGCACTTGATTCCCTTAGCTGATCTCACCCACAACTAAGATTTCCTACGACCCAAAGTAGAAGACCTATAAACAAATCTGTCTCCCACAGAAAAGTCTATTCTGATAGATAAATCTTTCTCCCACAGAAGTACCTATGAAGTTTTGTTCAGTCTTTTGGTAAATCAAGGTGAACAGGAACCAATTGATAACCCGGTCTTATATTCCTGAAGAAAAGCCTAGAAATATAAATCACCTCACAATAACTTAACTATATGGTAGTAGAAGAAGTTATTTTGGAATCATAAAGAATGAGACGAAGAGCTTTGTGATTACTTTTTATATCTTACCTATCGGAGATAAATCTCGAGCAAATCTTATAGAAAATAGTACTCAATACGATAGAACAAGTAAGATCTGAACATGCAACTATAGAGAAAATAGTTGGGTTTCGCTTCAGAATCCCAATGAAGTCTTTAAGTCGTTAACCTATAATGGTTTTAGGAAAAACCTAGGTTAAAGGAGAATCGACTCTATTCGCAACTTGTATCACATAGAAGGTGTGGGGATTAGGCTTTCCAGTTGCTAGAGTTCTCCCTTATATAGTCTTCAAGTCATAGTTTGATAGCTTAGAAATAAAGCAATCGACATTCACCGTTAGATGAAAACCTGATTTAAGATTCAAGCTAAGTTTGCTTAAAACCAAAGAAATATCTCTCCGTCGTTAGATGGTCTTAGCTTGTTACACAGAAATGAAATATACCTTCATTTAGATATGGGTAACCGTACCTAAACGTGTATATTGAGTTGGATCAATAAAAGTTAACTGAAGCTGGATCAATAACAGTTAACTGAAGTTAGCCATATGAACACTTTTTTACTAACCGCATTCATCTAACACTTCTAGATCAAATATGATGATCAATCAAATATGAAAGATAATCAAATGAATCTAATTGTGTTACTCATAGAGTTGTTCAATTGTTTATATTCCCATATAATTATGGGTGAAATACTGATGTACCCCTGTTTTTTTGGGGGCATACAGATGTACCCCCGTTTTTTTCACATTTACAAATGTACTCCTGTTTTGACCGTTTTTTTGAAAAAACGGCTAACGGAAAGTTAACCTCCATGTCAACAGTTAAATCTTCCAACTCACTTGCCAACTCGTCTATTCTTCCACGTAAGTTGTGTACACGTGGCTGGTCCCTTAACAATCAACAGTGCTTCAAAGAGAACTGTAATTCCAAAATCAAATTGAACTTGTGTAAGTCTCAGCCTTTAAGAAGACAATCAATCCTTACTATTTTCAAAATTGTTCACTTAACAATCAACAGTGCTCCAAAGAGAATTGTAATTCCAAACTCAAATTGAACTTGTGTAAGATGCAATAGTTATAGAAACAATAGTATATGAAGTATGCAAGGAATTCAAGAAAAATCTGCAAATGTAACTGCAATAGTAATAAAAGACTATCTATTTCAGTAACTCTACACTGTCTTATCTTAACATAACATTCCAGAAATTGTCTTAACATTCAAATATAAAATAGAGTCATCATAAACACAAACCAACATAAAATAGGTACATCTAAAGCTTCATATACTTCTTTGCTCTCTTCTTTCCTTTTGGGTTTGGAGCTGTAAAGGTTATGTTGTTGCTAACATATCCAACATGGGTGTTGTGCTGACTGAAACTGGGCTGAGAACAAGATTCATCACCTGCCTTTCTCATGACACCTTTGGATTTTGCAGAAGATGTTGCAGTTGGTTGGGAAGATTGAGCAACGCTTGTTTGCGTCTTAGATCTGCTAGCACAAGGTTGAGAATTTGCAGCAGATGCACCTCCAGAATTTGCAGCAGCTTTAGCTTTGTACTTTCTCTTTGGTGGAGCTTCAACTGTTGTCTTCTGTGTGCCATCAACACATGTTCTAGGCTTGAATCCCTTAGGATTTCCTCCAACTGGACCACCAACACAAGTTGATAAGTAGTAACCTTCATTTTTACACCTACTACATCTTCTAGCCTTCTTCTGACCTCTTGGTTCATCATATGACAATATCCTATTCTTCCTTAGCCGGCCTGGCTTTCTAATGTCTACTGGTGGCTTCATCATTTCTGGTTTTTCTGGCTGCAAAGAAGTAAGAAGAAGAAGAAGAAGAAGAAGAAGAAGAAGAAAAGATAAGAGTTAGAAAACTTGTGGAGGCTGTTATACTAGTACAATGAAACCCTAAAGGAATCTACTTTATTACCCTGATTTATTGCACAACAAACAATAAAGACAAAACATATAATATTTTAAACAAAAAATATTTAAAATTAAATGTACCTCTATCCAGTCAGCTAGACCCTCTAGTGGATTGAATTCAGGAGCATATGTCTTCTTGTAGTAGTCCACCGTGTAGTAAGGGCTACAATACCTACAATATATAACAAAACAAAATGGCTTTGGTTAAACAATGTCCAAGAAAAAATGTAATACAAACCAAAATGTACAAAGGGGTTCAAGTTTAGGAAACTAACTCAGCCCAGTTAGGTCTCATTGGAGCCAAAGCACATACAGCATGCTGGCATGGAAATCCCCTTAACTCCCATTGCAAACAGCTACAAATTTTCTTCTCAAGATCCACAATAAAAACTGCTTCATGCACACCAATCACTTCATAGACTTTGTACTTCACAGCTGGAACCAACTTAAAATTAGGATTCAAAGCTATCATCTTTTCTATCAACTTCATTGCTTTAGGAACTATGTCACCATCTCTCCATTTTGCAGACTCATTTCTTCTCTTATACCAAGTATTCATCACCAGATCTCCATACATCAAGCCTAACTTGCAGATGGGCTTATCCCTCATCTTCTTTGCCATATTGTTGAAGGACTCAGAAAAGTTATTATTAAGGTGCTCACATTTGCTGTCTTTTTCGAAATGGGACCTGGACCAGGTTTGTGGTTTTTCTTCTTTCAAGAGATACCAAGCAGCATCAGCATTCTCAGCCTTCATCTTGGCCATATGTTCCTAACACAAAAACAATGCTTATGGTTACATAACTTAAGAATTTTGAGGAAATATACTTAAACAAGTGAAATGTGCTTATGCATTACCTCAAAATGCTTTTTCTTGTAACATTTAGCTGCATTCCAAAGATGATTCTGCAAACTAAAACTCTTGTAGGTCTTCTTGAAGTTTGCAAGCAAGTGCCTGTCACATGTAAATTCAAATACATTATAGGATTATTACAAGTGATCTAGAAAGAAAAAAGGGAATAGTAATCTGAAATCATACACATTATACCTAAAACAATATCTGTGTTCATCTAAAGGAAAGTGATAGTCAACACCCTCCAAGATTCCCTTTTGCTTGTCTGAGATGAAACAGATACGCACACCATCTTCATCTACCAGAGGCTTCAAATCTCCAAGGAAAATCTTCCAATTTTCTTTGGTTTCATTCCTACACACCATTATACCTAGCATAACTAAGCCATTCTGGCCATCCAGACCTGATTGCATATAAAAAGTGAATTATAATACAAAATGACATATAAATTGAATTACAAGAACGTATAAGTGAAGAAAAAGAAGAATTTACCTGTTGCACATAGCATCACACCACCAAACTTTCCATTCAAGTGACAAGCATCCAAGCCAATGACCCTTCTACAGCCAGCCTTCCACCCCTTTATTGCAGGAGCAAATGATATGGTTAAAGAAAGGAACGTATTGTCTAGAGTGCCATATGAGAAAGAACAATGGCTTCCTGGGTTTCTCCTCTGCATACAACATAGTAGAATTAATAACTAACAAGAATGACAAAATGAATATTATTTGCAAAAACAACTAACAAGAAAAAATAATGTCAGAGATAAGAGTAACATTACCTTAACCATTTCACAAAAGTTAGGAACTTGTTGGTAACTCTTCTCATAACTCCCATATAGCTTCTCCAACACCATAACCCTTGCCCTCCATGCAGTATGGTATGCAATGGTGACCTTTGTGTCCCTTTTAAATTGTGCTGCTAAGTCATATGGACAAGGTATTTCTGCATCACAACCTGTCTCCCTTCTTTTTTCCATGTACCAATCAGCTACATAAGGAGGAATTGCACTTCTGTTGTACCCATCTCCACGACCTTGGTGGTTGTGTTCTATATTATACCCTTTGAGTGTAAAGGTGTCTCCTTCACCTTTTCGCTTGATGCCATATATAAAGAACTTACATTCCGTCTTCTCACAATTAACACATACTGCTCTTTGTTGCTTATTATCACATTTATTCCATACAAATTCATGTCCATTCATTACACAGAAATGCCTAACATGTTTCTTAAATTCATTTTTATCTACATATTTGGTACCAACTACAAGTTTAGTAGGATTAAATTCCTCACCTATCTCCTCTTGGAACAAGTCTTCCTCTTCTTCTTGCCTAAAGTGCTCTGCATATTCTTTCTCAAACTCTGTTGTGGGACAGGGCTCATTAGCTTGAGGTCCATTAAACTGGTGAGTTGCATTACATTCAGGCCCACCTGGTTTAGCTTGTTCTTGTCCACCTAACAAACAAACAAACAAATCCTACCATTCAGTACCTTCATCTTAACTTGTTTTGAAAATACAATAACTAACAATAATGAACTGAAACAAATTAAACAAGCATATCATTACCTTCATCTTCTCCATCAGAACTCACTATATCCACATAATGATCCTCTGAAACAACACACAAAACAACCATACAAAATTCATTTTTCAGATACTTGAGATACTATAACAAACACAAAACAAAAATAAAACAAACAATCAAATACCCAAGAAAAGAGAACATTACCTTCATTGTCATTATCAACCTCCACCTCACCAAAGTTAGGATCATCAAAATTATCTGCCAAGCCACCATCCGCAGCCTTTTTCAAAAATTCCTCATAGTCCTTTGCATGTTGTTCTTCATTATCATACCCACAGTTGAAGTTTTCTAAATCCTGCTCAGGGTGACACTCATCAGGTTCTTCATTTGGAAGTTGTACAACATACTGATCATCCTCAACAACGCTTGCTGCCTGTGTTGATTCAAACCAAAAGTCATGATTAAATGTTTCAAATTGTTCTTCAGGTATGTTGTCAGCTACACTAGACTGTGTTTGTTGTGTAAATTGAGGAACATATACTTCTTCTTTACCTAAGTCAATGAATAACTTCTTGTTTGCTGCCTGACATTGGTTCTTCTTCTTAGATAGTCTAGGACTTGTTCTTATAGGAATTTGCTTGGTTTTGGTCACTGGTTTCTTTGGTGTTGAAGACTTTGTTGGTGTCAAATACTTGTGTGGAATAGATACCTCTGTTAACCCTTCTGAATACTCATGTGGAATGATAACTTGCATATGCAGTGTAGTCCAATTCTCATGTACTTCTGCATTATCCCAAAACCTCCAAAATTCTTCTTCAGTAAGCAATGAATCTGGTAAACAGGGGTCACTATACCATATTAAATCCACTTCCTCATTAGGTTGCAATCTAATTAGGGGCTTGATCTTTTCTTTCAATTGAAGGAGACCCATATCTGTTCTAGCCAACCCTTTGAATTCAAAACTCATCACAGTGTTCATAACCTTCACCTTTATGTCTCTCTTAGCATAATTGTCTTCAACTTCATTTCTACGCCAAATGTGCATAAACAGTGTTAGTTCAAATTCAAACATTCATATACAGAAACACATACACATATAATATTCCACAAAAATGAGAGATTCATGTGTTAGAAATTTACATATAGATTCATGTTCAAAAATGAGAGATTCCACAAAAATGAAATAACAATCACTGGTTGCTTCTATAACATTATAATTTTTTCCACAAGCCATATACATAAAGACATTTTCATTTGCAGATTATTCACTGGCAGTTTCTATAACAATTTTTGCACGTTTCATTTGAGTAATAACAACAGTAATCAAAAAATAAACCCTAAATCCATACATCTACTGTCATACACACAACACCATTTAATCGAAAAACATACATACAATAACAGTTTCTAAATTAAACAGAACATCTTATAATCAAAAACATGTACAGAACACCCATAAATCAATAACAGTTTCAAAATCGTAAAAAAAATTACCCTAGAAATAAACCCTAAAACTGTATTTCACTCGATAATCATGAACTCTAACAGAAGACTCAAAATCGAAAAAAAATTAAAAACCCTAAATAATCATAACAATTTACATAATACCCAAAATTGAAAAAAAAATTAACGGAAACCCTACATCACTATCATACACGAATACCCTATTTCATGAAATAGAAGAAAACCCTTTCTTTTCCAAAATCGAAAAAAAAAATGAAAACCCTAAATCTCTGTGTACAAGAAAACATTGGTGTTGCTAACCTTTCTTTTCCCTAACCTTTCCTTTTCTTTTTCTGGTTTCTTCTTCTCCTTCTTCTTTCCACGCCTTAGATTCACCATCTTTACTGGTCCTTGAAACAGAGAGAAAAGAGAGAGACGAGGGAAGAAGATGAGAGAAAAGAGAGAGACGAGGGAAGAGATGAGAGAAAAGAGATTAGTCGACCCTTCCTTTTCTTTCCCCCTTAGTTTTTTCTTTAATCTCACACCGTCCATTTCTCATCTCGTTAAGATGTACGGTTAACATTAGCCCACATGTTAAGATTAACGGTCCAAATATCACACACGTGTTGGCGGAGAAAAACATAAATACTACACGTGTTGGCGGAGGTTACAAATACACTAAATCTGAACCCTTGATTTTCAACGAGATCTCCTTTACCCAGATGTGTGCCTGAGATCTTTGCACGTGGTACACGTATACGTGGCACTATTTTCTCACACGATTTAAACACGTGGCGTAAATTTCTCACGATAAATTGACCAGTGACGAGAAATTGACGAGAAATTGACTTTTCTAACAGTTTTGGATGGAAAACATCCAACAGGCCTATATTTGTAAATGTGAAAAAAACGGGGGTACATAGTTAAGTCGGGTGTAAATATAGGGGTACATCTGTTTATAACCCTATAATTATATAAGACACAATTGAAACAAAATCAGATTTGATTCATGATTGTGCAAAGTACTTATTCAAGAATCAATTCATGAACATTAAGTTACGGTTTGCAAAGATTGTATTCCTTAATATATAAATGTATTTGTTCATGAGTATGAAATCATATAAAACCGTTTTAGAACTTTAACCAACTAAGTTAGCAAACAGGTACGCAAACTTAAGATCTGGACTTTGGTCTTGTCCGGCAGTTCGCAAACATGTATGCATACTGCTGTCCCGGACCGTAACTCAGGTAGAACCGTTCGCATACTGGTATGCAAACTTGGTTCCCGGAATTTTAACAGTTAAAACCATTCGCATACGGGTATGCAAACTTGGTTTCTGGACCCGAATCATACCACAACAGTTTGCATAGTGGTATGCATATTGTGCTATATCCAAACAATGGTTAATAGTTCTAAAGTCCAATTTAAATCATTGAAACATCCTTAGAAGATGACAATAGTTGTCTCACACAAGCTATTAGCTTATAAGTAATTTTCAAGTGATCGAATGATCAATACGAAACATTCCGAGTCTACATCAAATGACTGTCTCACACAAATCATGTAAGATGTTTCAAGGCAATTTTCACATGATCATCTTTTGAATCATTATTTAGTTTCCAACAAATAAATTTTTTTCCAACTAAACTCGTCAATTATAATGATGAACGTAGCTAAAGCAAAAAGCTTTTTAACACATATTTCGAGAAAGATATAAGCGAGTTAAACTCAGCTCGAAATATCAAATGTGTATAATGTAAAAGTCTATATAGACATACGACTTAGTCTCATTATGAGATATAATAGAATAGACTTCTGAGTGATAGATAAGTTTAGTCTCCACATACCTTTTGTTTATAAAGTTCCTCCAAGTTCTCCTCAGTAGATCTTTGTCTTCAATCGATGAACGCCGTGAAGTCTAAAGCTCAACTACACATTCTATCCTAATCCGAGACACGGCTATAAGTAGACTAGAAATCAAGACTTATAGTTTTGATCACCTAAACTTGATAAACAAGATTGAGATATCAACACTTGCGAGTTCGAACGAGCAGTGCTCTAACATTCTCTTCCACTTTGGCATAGTCTATGAGTATTAAGAATTGTGCCTACCCGGTGATTGGAGTATAAATATTGTCACAAGGTCAACTGAGAGGATACTCTTTTCTTCTTACCGAAAATTGATTCATGGACGGCTCACGAGGAATGGAAAGAAACATCTTCTATTTTCTCTCGAAGTTTTCGTCTAGCACTACTGCCAATCTTGTATGCATTGTAAGAAGGATCCACGTCCAAGGAAGCATCGTTCTTTAAAAAAATGAATTATTCGCATAGTTTTTTGGAGCTTCTTAAAGGAGGGGACAGTCTTTAAAAGCTGGAAGTAAAATCCATGGGTTGTTTCCTTATCGACCATTGAATCTTTACGAGAGTCTCTTTAGAGACTCGACTGAAAGGAGTCTAGAAAGACTTCTACCAACATAATGTTTGAATGGGGTACGGGAATTGGACTCATATAATTACATGTGAAGAAGTAATATGATATGAAAGGTGGTGCCAGCTAGTTTCTATCTAGTGAAAGAAAGAAGAAGCAGATGTGCAGGTTACAAAAGAGCAAGAAGAGTAACAAGACTAGTCTCTTCTTAGGTAGGATTCCTTCGTTCGTTAAGTGAACCTCGTCCTTCTCCACTAAGCCAAGAAGCGTAAGTAAACTCCATGTTACAATGCGAACAAGAAGAAGATGTAAAAGTTTGTTTGAATGAGAGGCAAATCCTAACAAGATCTTCATATTGTCTATACCAATCCAAGTTAAACGGATGGCACAACTTTCTCCTTTATACAAATGTTTTCGCTCGATTGCAGCTATAAAAAAGAGCTCAACCACATTTTGATCTAGCTATTTTATCTTAAGTACGTAGAATCAATTATTTTTATATACCCGGAGAGCTGCTTTCGCTTTTGGCCTTTCTTCGTAGATCTCCGGATTTCACCCCTACACACGAAATTCCACTCTCCTTTATGTTACCAAAGTTCATTGGTTTCAAAAGCAATCCGCCACTTTTTGGCGACTTTCACTTTCAACCCAATGAACGGCCTACGTGACCTTAAGGTTTCTACTTACATCACTGATATTGAGAAAATTTTAAATTAATTAGCTGCTTGTGGATTGAGAATCTCAGACGATGAAATTCTTGTCACTGTTCTTGGTGGTCTTGGTCCTGATTATCATGCTTTTGCTACATCAATCCGTGTTAGGTATCCTCATGTTACTTTTGTTGAACTTAACAGCCTTCTTCTTAGTGAAGAAATCATTATCTCTTGACGAAACGCAACAATTCGTTCTGATGCAGAATCCAAAGCTTTTCTTGCTTCCTCTTCTCATCAAGGTACATTCAAAAACTTTAGACCTCATTTTCCTTCCAATTTTCATGGACGAGGTCGTGGATACAATTTTAGGAGAGGTTTTCATAGTTCTTCATATTATACTCCAAGACATCCTTTGCTTATTGATAATATCATGCCAAAATCCACTGCACAACCTAGTAATCGCATTATCTGTCAGATCTGTTCAAAACCTAGTCATAGTGCTTTAAAATGTTATCAATGCATGAGCTTTTTATATCAAGGCAGAGAACCACCACATAATATGTCTGCAATGCTTGATATGCTAACATATTATATGAAAATCCACGATATATGGATTCTTGGGCAACTAATCACCTAACTCACAACATGGATGATTATGGTTCTTCTACTTTCACTTCTTATGATGGTCCTTCACAAGTTGCTACTGCTACAGGTGAAGGTATGGCTTCTTCACATATTAGCAATACTGATTTTATTCTTCAGGACAAAGCTTTTTCTTTAAAGAATGTTTTACATGTCCCAAAATGTTCTCAATTTGATCTCTCTTAATCAATTTACTAGAGACAATCATTGTTCTCTTACTGTTACTCCTTATGACTATGTTGCAAAAGATCTGGTATCTCAGAGGATATTATTCAAGAGGATCAGTAAAGGTGGTCTCTATCCTATTCATGGTCATGTTCAACCATCCTCCACATTATCATCTACTTCAACTACTTTATCTTGCATCAAAGTTCCTGCTGCAACCTGGCAAAAGAGATTGGGACATCCTACATTTCAAACTATTAAATACGTGTGTAAAAATTTAGCTTACCTATTTCTTTGAATGAACCTCTTTTATGCAAGGATTGTAAACTTGAAAGAAGTCATAAGCAACCTTTCACTATGTCTGGTTATGTAAGTCGTTCTCCTTTACAACTACTTCACCTAAATGTGTGCGTCCTGCACTAACTATTTATGTATTTGGTTACAGATTCTATGTAAACATTATTGATGATTTTAGTAAATTTTGCTAGATTTATCCACTTGCTGAAATCAAATTTCAAAAACTATTTCTATTATTTCAAAGCTTTTGTTGAAAATCCGTTTTCATGCAAAATAAAAATGTTAAGTACAAATGGAGGAGGAGAATTTGTAAACAGTGAATTAGGTTCATTTTTTATGGAACATGGTATAGGTCATGAACTTACTTTTCCTAATACACCTAAGCAGAATGGTGTTGGGGAGTCAAAACATAGGCATCTTATAGAAATTACAAGGGCCTTTCGGATACAATCTGGTGTACCTGATAAATTTTGTGTTGAAGCTCTAACTGCAGCCAATTATGTCATCAATAGACTTCATACTAGATCTCTTCACATGGTTTCTCTTTTTGAAGTTTTATTTAAGAAGACTCCATATTATAATTTTCTGAGAACTTTTGGTTGTTTGTGCTTTCCATGGTTAAGATCTTATACAATGAACAAGTTTGAAACAAAAAGTAAATCTCGTGTATTTCTGGGATATAGTAATCATCACAAGGAATAAAGATGTCTGAATATGGTCAGTGGCAAAATTTATGTCTCCAGACATGTTGGATTTAATTAGCCCACATTTCCTTTCATAGACGATGGTTTGTCTTCTATCTGCACTTTGGAAATGTTACACTATGCTATTTCAAAGGTCTCATTGTTAGAGCATTGATCGGACGAACTCGCATGCGTTGCTATCTCAAGCATGTTTGTCAATGTTAGTGATCAAAATTATAAGTCTTGATTTCTAGTCTACTATAGCTAAGGTCTCGAACTAGGATAGAAAGTGTAGTTGAGCTCAAGAACTCCATGGCAATCATCATACAAGACGAAGGACTACTCAAGGAACTGGTGGATCTTTATCGACTAAAAGTTATGTGGAGACTTGAACTTATCTATCACTCAAAAGTCTATTTATCTCCTATCTTGAGACAAAAGTCGTTTTGCTATATAGACTTAGATTATACACATTTGTTATTTCGAGCCGAGTTTATCTCGCATATATATTTCTCGAAATATGTGTTGGTAAGCTTTCGCTTTAGCCAAGTTCATCTTTACCTAGTGACGAAATTCATGACAAGTTTCAATCACTTTGGAAATTGCTTACTTTGACGAAAAATAGTTTGTGAATAACAACTATAGAATATCAACGTCCTCTAAGAATGTTCCAATGATTGAAATGAGAGTTTAGATTATATAACCATTGGAGTATATAAGCATTGTTGTGGAAACACATATATGTATAAGTCCTTATTTCTTGAACCGAAGTTTGAGAACTTTGTTGATCAAGAGAACTGGCATGGTGGCGTAAGCCAAGTACGCGAAGTCAGTTCGCGAACTGGCGGAAGTTCTTGTCCCAAGAATTTCTGCTGGAGTTTGTGAACTCTGTCCGGGAACTTAAGTTCGCGAACCCAGTCCGAGAACTTGAGTAGGTTATATCTAAAAATGATGTTTGTGAAATAATTCTTATATAAACTAAGGAATGCAAATGCAAACCGTGGCTATATAGTTCATGAACCGATTCGAATGAATCAAATAGTTTTTGCTTCAATTGTGTCTTGTGTAGTTACATAAGATTTCCTTGCAATTGAAAAACTCTCTAAGTAGTTCATTTGAGTCACTTGAACTAGTTATGGTGAAGAAGAATATGGTTGATATGAAAGTGATCATATGGCTAACCATTTGGTTGACTATTGTTGAACCAACAATTGTACACGTTTGGGCACGGTTACACAAGCCTAGAAACATGCATTTTATTTGTGTATAACAAACTAGTTTTCGATCTAATAGTTGAAAGATATTATCTTGAATCTAATCAGGTTCTCATCTAACGGTGAATATTGAATGCTTTGTTACCAAGCTAACATTGATTTCAAACCCTGATTTGAAAGACTATATAAGGGAGAACTCTAGCAAATGGGAAACCTAATCCCCACACCTTGTGTGTGATACTAGTTGTGCTAATCTAGAGTCGATTCTCCTTTAACCTTTGGTTTCTTCTTCTAAACCAGGTTAACGACTTAAAGACTTCATTGGGATTGTGAAGCCAGACCGATACTACTTTCTCGTAGTTGTGTGATCTTATCTTGATGTTTCTATCGTACAAGTACAATTGTAATAATTGGCTTGAGATTGATATCTCCGATAGGCAAGATATAAAAGAAATCACAAACACTTCGTCTCATCGTTTGTGATTCCACAATATCTTTTTTCGCTGCGTCGATTAGGATTATTGTAAGGTGATTGCTAATACTAGGCTGTTCTTCGGGAATATAAGTTCGGTTTATCAATTGGTTCATGTTCACCTTGATTTATCAAAAGACGAAACAAAACTCGTAGGTATATTCGTGGGAGACGGATTTATCTATTACCGTAGACTTTTTTGTGTGATACAGATTTATTTATTAAAGTCTTCGACTTTGGGTCGTAGAAACTCTTAGTTGTGGGTGAGATCATCTAAGGGAATCAAGTACGTAGCATCCTGCTGGGATCAGAGACGTATGAGCATAACTGTACCTTGGATCAGTGTGAGATTGATTGGGGTTCAACTACAGTCCACACCGAAGTTAATTTGGAGTAGGCTAGTGTCTGTAGCGTCTTAATACAGTGTGTGTTCAATCTGGACTAGGTCTCGGGGTTTTTCTGCATTTGCGGTTTTCTCGTTAACAAAATTCTGGTGTATGTGTTATTTCTTTTCCGCATTATATTTTGTTATATAATTGAAATATCACAGGTTGTGCGTTGTTCAATCAATTAAAATATCTGACCTTTTGGTTGTTGATTTAAATTGATTGACACTTGGATATTGGTCTTTGGTACCATTCAGGTTATCTCTCTAGTATTTGATAAAGACTCGCAAATTTTTATTTGCTTGAGTATATATCAAATCGAGAGATTGAGATATAAACTCTTTGATATACTTTTTATCTAGATTGAGTATGACTGTCTAGTTGATTCTCTAGAAAGTATATTGGAGTTTGTCGATACAGATTGCTAAGCGAAATATCGGGTGTGGTTGTTGTACCCCCACTTTTTCAATTGGTATCAGAGCAGGCAAACACGTTCAAGACCTTACAAGTCTGTGTTTGTAGCGATCTGACTCTATGGATAATAGTGCTATCTCAATAAGTGCACCACCAGATCCAGGGATTTCAGAATTCTCTTCCATGACTGATTTAATAAAATCTTTAGAAGAAATTCTATCTAAACCTCCACCAGGTTTAAAATCCCTTGAAGTGTTTTCAGGGCTTGAAAAGAAGCTTGAGAGCTTATCTCTTGATATTGAGTTATACCTCCAGAAAGAGCAAGAATATCTTGACAGGCTAAATCAAGTTATGATGAATAATAATCATGTTGAGGTTGATATTGATTTACTAATAGGTGAGAGCAATGCTCCTCCTCTGCGTAATTCAATTAGTTGTGATAAACTAAACGAATTACAAGAGGAGTTTAAATCTCAGTTATCTGAGTGTATCACCTCAAAGCATGAATTGATTCGTTTCTCAATTCCTGATACTTCCTATAAAGATAGTAGTATTGTCTTCTTTTATGAAGAATCTAGGACCTATCTTTTTATCAAAAGAGTTTCCCTTCGCAGTACTAAAAACTATCTGTAGAAACTGTTTTTTATAAGTTGGAAAACAAGAAATCAGAAACACAAATCTTTTTGGGTTCTCTTGAAGTTCTTTGATAGACTTATAAAAACTGTTCCTTGGGTGTTTCTCAACACTACAAGATTTAAGAGTTGTTGGAAAGAAACTCTTTCTTGGTGCCATGGTGAGCAAGACATTGTTCACCTCAACACACTTGTTTGTGTTGAAAGTGCATCATCACCAAGAAATGCCCTGCTATGTATACGGTGAGGGAAGCACAACAGCTGGAGCGCACAGATTATATTCGGTAAGGCAGTAGAATTCAATTGTACTTTTCTAAAAAGGTATGTCTATAAACTTGAGAAAGTTTTATGTTTGTTTGAGTACTTATAATGATCCATGTACCTTGCTTATCGTTCATTTCTACCTAACTTGATCTGTGTTTAAGGTTCTTAAATGTTTAGGTTTGAAAACATTAGTTCGGGATGTTTGGACTTAATGGTACACATACCAAGTATGCATAACATCATTTAAAACCAAAATCCAGGTGTTTAAGTTCGCAAACCCCGTCTGCATACTGCTCCAGGATACGAAAATTCGTTTGCAAACCCGTATGCATACTTGACGTCGATATTCGGTAAACTTTTTTTGGCCGTAACTTCTTCGTCCAAACTCGGATTGACCACATTCTTTTTTCACTCTCTTCCTTTTTGAATTCTCTTCAAAATGGAGATTAGAAACCTTGAATTTGGATGAGTTAAGATTGGTATTTGTCATGTCTCTTGTTTTTGAGTATTCTGCTCCGTTTCGTTGCACTTGTTCCACTTCTGTTGAACTTGGGCACTTGGATTCTTGGAGTACTACTCTTCTAAGATAATTTGTAGCTTTTACAAGAATGTTTTTGGTGAATCACAAAGAAGAAGTTCAAGAATGGAAAGTAGTACGCAGTGGTATGGAATTCTTGAATGTTCACAATCATCCTTTGTGAACTATGGTGCATAGTTGTTATTGACTTTGTATGTTCTTCTTTGATTAAGAAAATCTTTTTATACGCCTTTGGTAGCTGTTATTGGTGTAAATCCATGCGAAAAAGATTGATTCTACCGTATAAGTACAGATCATCTTGTATGTGCATTACGAGTTTGTCTTGTTACCTAGGAAACTTCTTATGAGAATTTATTCTTATTTTTGAGAAGGATTACTAGAGTTTGGAATAGCCATTATTGTGATTACACATAGCTATGTCCAACGTTTTCATCTTCATGTTTTTAGATTTATTGGTTTAAACTCTAAATTTGTTTGGAAAATGATTTTTGCAGTATTAATCTTTATGGTTTTATATATTGCAAATTTATTATGGGATATGTGTGTTTACGTCCGTGAACTATGATTGTCCCATACCTTGTCAAAAGTAAAGTCTTTCGTATGTCGATATGCATGTATTGATAAAATATTGAATATACTTTTGACAAATACAAAAGTTAAGCCTATTATGTCAATTATTGATGGAAGATAGGTTAAAATCTTTTGTTTGCAAGGATTATGTCTATTGAATGTTATTATGCGAATAGTGATGGAAAATAAAATGAATCCTTGCGTATTCCGCAATATTGATATTCCCTTATCCATATTTTATGCATTACTGTGAGGCTCCGTAAAGTGTCTTATGTTGAGCATTGAACGACCAAGTTGATTTTTTTTTATGATTAGCTATGTTATTGTTCCGTGAGGTACTTTATGTCGAGCATATTCAACTAAATTAATCATCTTGTTTGGTTATTTAGTTGTTGCTCCGTAAGTTTTTTTATGTCGAGCATGACCAATTAAATTGATTACTTTTGTGATTAGTTTGATTTTGTATTTCGATTAGACTAATTATGGGTTCTCTTGTGATTAATCTAATTGTATGTTTTTAAGTCTCCATAAGTTCACTTATGTTGAGCATTTGTCGATTAAATTAATCATGGGTTCTCTTGTGGTTAGTTTAATTGAATATTGTTGGATTCAAATTCATACTTGTATGTGATTTGTTATGTCCAAAGAAATCCTTCTTTTCTTTCGAAATTAAGGTCGCTCTTGTTTTTCTTTCGGGAATGACATTTTATGGGGGAGAGTTCTTAATTGAACTTGTGCTTAATTGCCAAATCTTTGTGGGGACTGCGGCTGTGGAATATTATAGGGGTTATCTTGTATCTTTACAAACTCCTTGATGAATGTATTTAGCTCCGGCTTTATGATTACATCTAAATAAGATGATATATTTTTGCTTTCTTTTGGTCAAGAAATGTCTCTTTCGGAAATTCCATTAGTATCCCGTTCTTGTACCTTTGCCAATTTTATTGACAAAAAAGGGGAGAATTAATATGTAGTTCACACTACAAATACATATGGTTTTCGGATCATTATGTAAGGGGGAGTGGTTTCCATGTGAAATGGAGTATTGACTAAGGGGGAGTGATACATATCACCATAGTATTATTGTTGAAGAGTACAAGTTACTCTATTCAGAGGCAGAAAATGGTGCTGCTGAATCAAGTAATCTACATGACACTGACAGTGAGGATCTTGAGACGCTTTTGAGACAGAGATTAGAAAAGGTAAAAGAGGAGACTGTCGAGTACAAATCAGAGGTGGACAGATATTTGACCGAACCATGTGAAAGCACCTGTGCTAACTCTCAGTTTGATTTATTGGTCTGGTGGAAGACCAATTCTTCCAAGTATAGTATTCTGTCCTACATTGCAAGGGATATATTGGCCATATCTCTTCTGTCGCATCTAAATCAGCTTTTTTAACTAGCGGAAAGCGCATCCTTGATGAATTTCGAAGTTCTTTACCTCCTAAGACAGTTGAGGCTTTGATTTGCATGCAAAGTTGGTTACTCTCAAGTACAGATCTTGATCTTTCTGGCTTGGGATGATGATGCTGCTGGTGATGATATTGAGACATGTATTATATCTTTTTTTTTGATGTTTATAATTACTAACTTCTTATTTATTCGTATGACATGATTATCCACTTCTTGGTGTAGATTCTCCAGATAATGAAGAGTGATAAAAGGAGATTTGCAGGAGATGATAAACTGAGATGAGAGCTTGCAGGCATCTGGAAATAATTTTTTTTTCGTCTACTTAGATTGTTTTAAACCTATGATGATGGTAGAATATGTTTGTTACTATGGAATTTATTGTTTCTAGCTTTCTGACTTTATAAAAGTGTCAAATGTTTTGGTTAATTTATGTCAGATTTGTGTGTATTTTTTGTTAATTTAACTCAATGTGCAGCCTCAGCTAGGCCGTGGTATCTCACGTACCTTTCACCGATCACAATACCAAGCTTTTAGAAAACCTATCTAAACTCTTGTTCCCACAGTAGTATGTTGGGTGGCTTGATGCATCAATAAAGAGTACACTAGTCACGACTCACGTTTCTGGATTCCGCGGGATGGCCTTCTCGTTGGCTCAAAATTTCCAATTTTTTATTTGGATACCAGCTTACTCTCCTACCTGTCCATCCTAATGTTCATTTGTGTGCTGTCATGATAATGCAGGCAATCCTGGCACATTCAGGTGTAATATAGATTTAGGAACCCCTTAAGCAAACCAAATCTCCTAATAACAGGGTTCCAAACATAGCCTTAAATATTTCGAGGGTCCATGAAATAGAGTGACTACTCGTAAACAACTGAGCTTGTTAATGGCGCCATCGTATTAAATAATCTCCCTCAAATAATTTTATCTGTCTTTTTTTTTCCAGAAAATTAGAGTCAATTCCAAATTTGTGAAGCCAACATAAGAGAGTTTAAGCTTGATTAATGCTATGAACTTTACAAGATTCATATGTAAGGATACAATTTTGATTACGTTTTATGTAATGCGATTGTGTTTTTTAAATTAAATATTGGTCTAATTAAAACTTAATGAAACGTGAAACCAGTTTGGATTTGATCATTAAATTTTAAGATAGTTTTCATTAATAAAAATAAGATAATTACATTAAAAATATTGAAATTAAATTACATCCATAAATTACCGATTTCCCCGACGATTTACCCGACCATTAAAGATCTAATTGGTCAGGTTTTGTGGATCAAGAGTGTTGTTCGACATTGCAGAGATCTCACCGGTTTGAGACTCATTTGGTGGTTGAGTCTCATAAGAATCATCAGAACATTGAAAGTAACGGGTTTACTAGGCGGAAGGGAACACGTTGACAATCTTGAAATGGGTGAGCTTGAAATGGTCGAAATGCTGACGTGGTAGGCAATTGGGGTATGTTCAGTAGATTTCTTAACTACTTCAAAGTTCAAGCCACTACTAGGAGTCATAATGTCAGATAGAAATTGGTTGAACAAACCTCTAGGAGTTTTTTCTATGTTAATGAGTTCATCACCACGTACTTGAGCATCTAACACTATATTAGGAGTAGAACTATCTACCACTACATTATGCATATAACGACTTCTCAAACTTCTTTGAATTCCACGACTTCTCAAACTTCACTGACTTCCACTACAATGGCTTAAGCATACACTAGGACTTGTACATAAACCATCATGACTTGAACTTGCACCACTAGGACTTACACCTGCACCACCATGACTGGAATATAGGTGTCAAACATCATGTTATCCCTAACTTTGTGCATCTCACTCAAGTGGGATCTCTGAAATCCATGTAGTAGATCATTATAATCGTTCAACTGGTCCTGATACTGCTCCAATGTAGATTCTACCCCCAGTATGGATAAGTCTATTTAATATCACTAGGATTAATAATTGGAACAATAGAAATATCAAAGGATTAATCTCTCCTGTGAGAGTTGAGTTTTGACTTGCAGATTCCCCGAATATATGCATAGGATTCGCTTGTTCTGAATCTGAACTTGAAAATCGATTATGGGCTTGGAATTTCTCGTGAATATTTATGCTAGGAAGCGTTTATCCGAGTGTTGCATTTTTTTCATCGTGAAATCCATGCCTTAGGCGTGTATATTTGTGATTAGGGTTTACCTGATTAAATCCCTAATTTTCAGCTTTGCGCTTGATCGTGTAAACCAATGTTGTGATGCTTATCGTGAAGCTGATTATGGCCATTATAACCATTAGTGAGAATCTTGAATAGTTCTGATCATCTTGTCATGTTAGGTTTTAGGTGAAAGAAACCTTAGGGTTAGGATTTAGAACTGAGACAATATCTTGAGCTGATGAAAACTAAAATTCATGGCACATTTCGTTGTATGATTGGAAGATCCACCTTGCATCAAAATACTGGATGCCCGAGACTTGTTTTACGTGAATTTTGTGTATGAAGCTTTGTCTGCATATGGTACCTTCTTATTCGGCAGCCACCACTAGGAAAGAGAGATAGGGCTCAGTCCCCAGTTCTTGAGATTGAAGCAAATACCTTGACAGAGTTGAGACTTGGTCACACGTTAATGATGACTTGAAATTATGTTTTGAATACGCCAACACTTTGAATTAGGATTTGTTGAAATAGTCTTTCTTGTTGTCTTTGTTGATTGCATCTGCACATAACTTGTATAAAGTTCATATTTGTAGGGAATCTAAGAACTGAGATTTACTGGTTGGTGAGCTAGTTGTTGTCTTGTTTGGACCATGTACAGTCTCAGTGTGGATATATCTTTGCATGTTCTCTTTGACTTAAGCTTGGATTTTAAAAAAGTCGTGATGAAGTGATACGAGTGGTACTTAGCTTGCTTTGATCTCTGAGACTTCCCCGATATTTACTGACAGTGAGAATTTTGTCCAAAGGGTGTAGAAACCCTAACTAATAGCCTAGACTTTATTTGTACCAAAATAATAGGTTACGTCGTGAACAACAGATGGATGTCATCTTTTTGATTCATATTTCTCCGTAACTCTCATGTCTGTGTAAAATAGATCTCCTAGTTTGATTACGAAACCCAACAATTTACAACCATTGACTCAGGTGTGATTTTGCTGGGGACAACTTCTCTTTATGAGGATAAATCTTTATTGTATAAAAAACTCCCCTCAAAAATCAAAGTTTTCCTTACTCGATTAAAACTCTTGACTTTAGAGTTTTCCTTTTGTAAAATCTAATTATATTTGTTTGTGGGTCGCATAGGAGAGAGGAGCAAGTGTGAGTGAAGATCCTCCTATATATGATGTTAACAGTGTGTGCGAGAAGTAACTAGGGCCTCCAGTGGAGCAATAGAATTTTGTTTTGATAGAATTCTCAAACTAAGGTTAATTATGTCACGGCCCTAATTTCGTCATCGGAGACTTGAGGTGCGCTTGCATGATATGAAAGGTATTCTAGATACATGTGGAATGTTGTTGTGTATGAGAGATCTTAACCGTGATGATGAAATACCTGCCTCCTTGCCTGGAAACATGTGAACTCTCGAATTAAGACATGTTATGAGCAATATTTTAATTATTATTTGAGCTTCTGATAGGTTCAAATACGTGTGCAGAAGAGAAGAAGAAATGTTCGACGCCTTTTTTTGGGGTGTGACATTAGTTTTACTCATGTAGGGGAGGATCTAGGACCTTCAGTTTTGAGAAAGATTCCCAAATTAAGGTTTACTTGATCAAAACCCCAATTGTTCTCTTTTGGCTAAATACTGAGCTTCAACTTTGTATAGTCATTTTTTAGGAAGAGGAAACCTGAAAAAATCCTTGGATAGCTGTGAGGTTGGAGAGACATGATGAGAAAAGTTGGACTCCATCCTTGAGGATGTGGAATACTTGTTTCATATAAGTTCAAAATTCAGACTTGTATTTTGTCTAAACCCTAATTTTTTTTTGTTGCATTCGACTTGAGAAGGTATATTGGAGAGGTTTTGGAGACATGTCATACCCTTATATGATTCGCATCTTGTGTGATGAGATCTTGCTTAATTTTTTGTACCAATCAGACACTCTTTTTTTCAAAGAAAATACCTATTTTTGAAATTTATGGGTATTTTCATCAAAAACCACTGTGAGCTTGGTTTTATTTAGCATGAGAGAGACCCTAGGCATTGTCACGTCTTGATATAGGGAAAGAGGCATGTGTATGGTCCTGCTTTTAGAAATTATGAACTCGAACTTCCCTGTTTGAGCTAAATTCCATTTATTTTCTCTGAAATTCTGCTTTATGGGTTCTGTTTCAATATCGTTCTTATCTGAACACTTAGAGAACATAGTATTCATGTGTACGATACTGTTGGATTGAGTGGATGAGGGTTTGGTTAGTCTCTGGCTGTGCTAGGGCATTCTTTTTTGAAAATACTAAAAATTAGGGAATAAGGGTATTTTGTCAAAATATCTTATGAGCTCATGTCTAAGGTTGAATAAGGTGAGAAAATAGTTGAGAGGCATTCATGAGGGCCGGATAAGTGAGTGAGAGAGGCTTTCATCCATTCTTTTTGGAGAAATCGCTTTCTTTGTCAAATTCTTGAAATTATAGCTATTTTAGTGAAAACCCTAATTCTCTTCAACTTTGGCGCCTCCGAAAAAATTCTGAGAGAATAAATGACGTCCCACTGGACTAAGAGAGCACCCCATGCATGTGGGAGAGTCTTGGACACAATTTAGAGAGGTTTTGGAAGAAGTGTAACCTAGGTTTCCTTATCAGAAGAAAGTTAAAATTTCTTTTGGCTCTAATTCCTTTTCCTTTTGCTTGATGGCTTCCCTTTTGAGACAGGCTTGAAAATAGAACTAATTTCCAACTCTTTTGGACATGCAGTAGGTATGGGGGTCGGTCTATTCTTCTTTCACATGCTCTGTTTGTATTGGGACTCTTCGTTTGGGTGTTCGTCAGAAAACTCCAATCTTGAGAGACTTGCGTAGAATGACTGTAAACTCTTCATACGGACTCCGATTTGAGTACCCGACCCCAACTTTGAAAGAAAAAAGGATAGAATTTCTAAAGAATGACTCGATTTCAAGTTCGTTTGTCCAATCAAATTCGTGTATACTTTTGACTTCATAAATCCCGTATAAAAATTTCAGAAGTATTTTCAGATTGCACTTACTTCGGTGTTGGGACCACATATCCTAGATCTATTGTCCATTTGATGCTCCCTTTTGATATGTCATACCGGAGACATATGGGAACACATATTCTCAAGAGAGTACCCCAAAATTCCTTATGGATTATCATCAGTTAGCATGTCTTCACGCTACAGTGGATAACAATCCTAATTGTAAGAGGAATCCTTGCGTTCCTTGAAATCTTAGCATGTACCAACGTCTCAAGCATGAAACTTGTAGTATTATGACTTCATTACATTTCCTTAGATTAGAATAGGTCGTGATTTTTGCCTCCCTAGGTCAAAGACATGCCTCATCCTTTGATTTTATGTTTGTACCCTTTGTTGTGAAGAAAACATATTTTTCCTTGATCCTTTGTGAAAGTGTGGACCCAAAAAAATCCGTGAGTATCCCATGAGATGTGAGATGAGTTTATTGTTAAGGATAGGACTCTAGGCATGAATTTAGGCTTGATGGGATTAGGAGAGGACAAGGCTTGAAAGGATTGGATGAGACAAAACTTTAAGGGATAGTATGAGGACAAGGTTTTAGGAGGGAAGGTCGGTCCTCATATAGACCAAAACCTAGTCGTGTGTTATTGCTCCCTTGATTTTAACTTATGTAATTTGATCCATGTAGCCTTGTTTGATATTTTATTTGTTTGTAGATCTCACATACACTTCTTAGAAGACCCATGTTAAACACAAAATGATTGAGCTTATATTTAATAGGGGCTTGAGTGTAAGGTAGTACCATGTTGTTATCCTGATGAAATTGTTGACTTCATGGGGCCTGTACCGACCTTGGGTTTAGATGGAGAATTTGGTGTTATGAAGATGATAACTCTGAACGGCCTTGCTTCATAAATCTTGGCAACTTTATGACCACCATGAGAGTCTTCGCTTCAATATGAGGTGTTGCGAGAATGACTCAATTCTGTCAGGGTCCGTCGGGGTGAGTTGAGTTCAGAGAGGTTCTTAATATGGAGGTGTGTATGGTAGATGAAGAGCTGGAACATACTAAGTAGGTGTCTCGAGATGCAGAGGCCAAAGTGGAGCAGTTGTACATAAAGCAAGAAATTTTCTCTAGGGGGCTCTGTCGGATGATTTTCTTCAGTTGATATTTTCTCTCTCTGAACCTTTACGGAATGCATCTGGTAAAGGAAGGAGACTCTCATGAGTTTGAAATTGATGCAAACCCTAGATTGCTCCGTCGAGTATGTGAGTAGGTGAAAACCCTAAGTTAAATTCGTAATAGGAGTTCCTCCCTTGCGCGACCTTCACTCCAAAGGCTGTAGAAACTTTGTTTGACGTCCGATTTTAGTGGTTGACCCAAACTATCGAACAGAAAAGACCTTCCTTTCATATATTAGAGTAAAATTAGGATTTGAAGCTTTTTTTTCCGGTGATAAATCCACGTGAAGTGAAACTCAGGAATTCTCAGATTTTCAGCAGCACTTCCTTCGTGTTTTGATGATATATATCTCTTGGGACGTATTTTGAAAGATCATTCCCTTTTAACACGTGGAGAGACGTAGACGGATATTTTTCATCAAGGGCATGTCAACGAATTTTCTACACATTTGTCCAAGTTCATCGAGTTATGTGACTAAAGTATAAGTCGCGTCTGATTAGAGTGGAAGCTATAAACCCCTCTTCAAATCGATTGCGAACTCTAGTTTGTCTCCTGCATGCGTTTATTGTTGAGGGATAATTTTAATACTTCTTATACTTGATATAGTCATGTTGCATGCGTATAAAATCTTAAAACATCTTATAAGGACGAAACTAGCCAGATTTGAATCGTTACATCTTCGGTCAGGATCAGGGACATAGTTGTAATTTCTAAATACAAAGAAGATGCTCACGGAAGAGAATTCGACGAGACTGAAGAGAGACGAGAGATTTCTCAAGTCACAGATAAGTTCTCCTCACCGTTTTGAAGGCCGGTCTCTATTTTCCTAGTCCCCAAGTAATAACATGTTATGATGTGGGTGTAAGGAGTTGAATGGTCTTTATGTGTCCCACTCTTTAGAGAATCTTGCGTTGATTGTTTCTAAATTTGTATATGATAATTGGATGTCTGGGTCACCTCATGTTGATCATGTAGATGTGTGACACACTGTTTTTCCTTTGTCCCCAGTTTGATACATGACTAGGGATTCTTATTGACTCGAGACACTTGGAAAATAAAGGAATAGCCTTTTGGCGTACGAGATTGAGTCTTCAAGGCGGTCAAACGATAATCTGGGGGTTGAAGACGTCTATAGAGAGTTGCCAAGATACTAGCACACGTGTCTTCGTAGAAAAGATGAAGTTGTTGTTCCGCCTTTACTAGGTGGCTTTACAGGGATTCATGTGAACTTATGTAGCCAAGTCATCTATCGAGATCTATCTTTCTTCTGGGAGATGGTAAACCAAAACTAAGAGAAGTAGACGCGTCATAGGACCAGTATAACAGTGAACGTATTAGAGGGCTAGTGATGCAAGGGACGTGCTTCAAGGATAATAGACAGATGGTTTACATTAAGGTTGTTGATGATGGAGTTATTCGAAAGTCCCCACGGTACATACCAACTTGAAGAAGTGGTTTTTTGATTTAGGAAGTCGTAAGTGGTCGTCGGATCTTGTTCTTCAGTCATTACGTCTGGCTCTAACACATGGGCTATCTTATCGAGCTGGTATTTCGGAGAGAAAAGGCATTGAATGCGGGAGCTGCTATCAACCGTCTGGATGAGTAGCCTGAATAATTAACATCACGAGTATAATTTTTTTCCCTTGATATATTCGTCTGCAAAGATATTATTTTTTTCCCTCTTGGGTGAACTAAGGTCCCATCGGAAAATGATACTGAATAATTGTTGGTGTAGCTGAGATGGAGGCTCATTAAGACTTCATTATACAATTGTTAGGACTCATCTTCTTTCTGAAGAGACGGGTGTTGAGATAGCATATCGACCGGCGGCTTTGCATTTTTGGATAAGTAAGAGCTTTGGCCGAGCGTCGTCTTGGAAGCTAGTCTCATCTTATGTTTTGCCGCGTTTTGGTCATGATCCTTTGAAGCAGGAATAATGACAAGATGTATCTTGGCAGGCGATTTATGATCCTATGTGGCTCTGCAACGCTTTTGACTAGGCCACGAATTTTTTTGAAGCCTTTCCAAGTTTTAGCTAAGCTTATCCTATAGCCGACAAAAAGACAAATCCGACGGAAAAAAGAACTAAGTCAATCGAATACAAAATGAAAGAGTTATAAGTAAAATAGTAAAGTGAAGTAAACTTACCGAATCCCTTGTGATCAGGTTGAGGTCCCTTGACCTAAACGAATTTTGGAGCAAATATTCGTCAGAATATCCAAGTTTATAGCGTAATATGGTCCTTGAGGTCCTTGAGAGTGATAGGTCGTCTGGATGGTTGCTCATTTGCTTTTTCGCGTTCGTAATGAGATTCATCTTCTCCAGTGAGGTCTATTGCAGACAGACTGGATAGGGTACGTGCTATTCTCAACAGTTTTAGTACTCATTCTTTATAAAACATGTACTCAATCTAGATTTGTTGGATCTATTCCTACTGGTAACTGTAAAGGCGTTTTCAGATAAGTATGGATATCAATATGAGATTTTGCAAGATTATGTTGAGTCCCCATGAGATCGCCTTGGTCCTTACCCAACGTTTTCAAGGATTAGCAGTAGATTTTCATGAAAATAGGTTACTGGCATGTTTCAGGGAGAGATCTAAGTGATCCTGAAAGCACTAACCAATTCACTAAGGTCAAACACTCGTCTGAGAGAGAAAATTTCTGGTAGGGATACCTCTCTCGGTTAAATATGTAATGGATTTACAGAGACTGAATCAATGAGAACATTTTTGTATATGGAGTGGGGGAATCGGCTTCCTTCCTAATAGTGGGCATGATTAAAATCTGTAACTGAGTGAACAACCTCCCACCGTGGTCGCCAAAATGTAGTTACCTAAAATCGATGAGAGCCTAAAAGTGGGATTACAGGGTTTTAAAAATGAGTTACACGAGGTTGAGCACGAACAATCTTCGCTTAAACCACACACAGTGGCCGTTCAAAGGCTGCTTCAGTCACAAGAGAGGTTAGAGATGGCCTCAGGGAGGAAAGCAGATGAAGAGAGAGATCATAGAATTCTAAGGTTTGACAAAGAATTGCTCTAAGAGTTTGTGAGAAAATCATGTGTTAGCTTGGAGAAATAGAGGACCTATTTGTAGCCGAATTCTCTAACCTCAGGTCGGCAAAGATAGATATTGTTTGCCGTGCGGAACACTTCTCCCGTCTCTTCAGGAATAGATAAAGATAAACTAGGTTGAGTTTGTCATTATTTCACCGCCTTTACTCTCTTATGCGATGACAAATAGGTCGAAATCTCTTACGACCGCTCGGTTTAAAGACTTCTTTGGGATTGAGAAGATTTATTAGTACCGTTGGTGGGAAACTAAATAATTGTGGTTTATTATTAGTTTTCAATTGATTTGATTGACTAACGGTTGTTGAACTTTGATTGCACGTAGTTTGTTTATGCTTGAGAATCTTCTCTTCTGATATAAGATTCACTCAAACTAGATCGAAGCTTCGACGGGGATCTTTAGACTGTTTGTAGATATAAAGACGTCTTGTGATAATCCATTGTTAACAGACTCCGTCTTGTGTGTGATTGATCACAAGAGATTCAAGTTGATTATATGCAGGTGTTTATTCAAGATCTAAGAAGATTTGAAGACGAAGAAGATTTCTGATTTGGGTTCATAATCTTTGGTGTGCACAATACTTGTTTCGGCTGGAAAAGGATCCAACTATAATCAGTTTATCTTTGTGATAGATTTGATTGATTAGTTGAGTAGATCATTATCAATACAATTCTTTGTGATTCAAAGTATTGACTGCAAAATCTTGACAACTACTTTGGTAGTTGTTATTAGATAGATCTAAGGACCTGACAAAGGAGTTTATTGGGATAAACGGAAGAGCCTTTTGTCGAACTCATATCACTTGATTGAAAAGAGTTGTTACCGAACAGATTTGTTGTTCCTTTACTGTTTGGAAGACGAGCCAAAGGAATTGTTCCAAGTGCGTGACTTATTAACAAGTTGGAGGCGCAGGGATGCAAACGAAACTAGGTGAACTACAGCTTTAGTTGCTTGGTCTCAACTATACGAAGTTGGTTTAGATTTTGTATAACGGCTTAATCCTGAGAGTATGCAATTCTGGACAAGGTCCCGGGGTTTTTCTGCATTTGCGGTTTCCTCGTTAAAAAACTCTTGATGTGTCTTTTACTTTTCTATTTCTGCAATTATAATTTTTATTATTATAATTAGAAGTAAAATACACAAATGTTAATTCCTATTTACTTGATAGTAATCCTATTGTGTTTGGTTAAGTCCGGACCAATTATCAAGTAAACATACTTCGTTGTTGTATTGTCTCGATCTTGTATCCATAGTCATTCATGCAAGTTATCTTGTTGTCGTATTGTCTCGATCTCGTATCCATAGAAGATCACACGAAGTGTGAACCCATTAGTTGTATTATCTCGACTCAGTCCATAGACAATCACTTTCGGAGAAAGGACTTATAGGTGGAAATGTTTTAGATTGAGGTATATTTGGGTATCCTCGTCTTTTAAATTGGTATCAGAGCAGGCAAACACGAAAAGATCTAACAATTTGTGTTTGGTGTGATCCATCCTATAAGAATTGAATTCTTATATGATTCAGTTAACGTAATAGCAGAATTTGACATCCCCAAGGTCCCATGGTGGAGGACACGAATGAAGAGTGCAATACTCTCATTAAAGGAATCGTACAGAAGTTGGTTGAGAACTTACAACTTCTCAAGAAAGCCTCTCTTAGATTTAAGAGACAACTCATTGATTTCCACTGTTAATGGATACCTCAAACAAGGAAATCAATACAGTTCAACAAGTTTTTTTGTTGATCTAAATGGGTTACAAAATATCTCCTCAGTTACTTCTATTTCTCACTGTGGTCTCTTCGCCCAGAGAAATTGCTATGTCAAAATCTTAAATTTTGTTAATCTTACCTTTGGTCATGTATCAAGTATATTCACAAATAATCCTGTTTGGTTAGATTTTAGAAGCAACCATATGGAAAGATATTTAAAAACAGAGAATCGAGTAACTCTAAATGTAACTAATAAAGTAAGAACTCTTACTATATTAAAAAAAAATATTGTAATAAAATCCTATTACAATATAAGTCGAGTTAAGAAATTACTTCGAACTTATGAGAACAAGAAGTATTTCTTCATCTTCTCCATGAAAAGTAGCCATATGCACTCATCGCACAATGGTTTCTTCGAAACCAGTGACATGCTAAAAGGTATGAGTAATCTAGATGAGTCGAGTTGTGTTATAACTCCTAACTCATGGGTTGATCTTCGTTTCTGTGGGATATTTCGGTTCCTAAATATCCATGAATCGATTGGTATCATTCCTATTGAAAGAATCTGTTACCGAAAATATGTCTTCTTAAAAATTGATGTTTCTTCAACATCGAAAATAAAAACTTGGATTATTATGCAAGTTTTCATAATATTTTCGGTCAAGGTAAACATTTTGATTTCTCAAAATATTTTTCTTGAAGCTCTCATAAGCATACTTTCAAGGATGATACCTAATGAAGATCTAAGGAGAAAACTGACAACAATGATTCTCTCCAAGAAACTTACTCGAATGTTCAAGGGAAAGTGCTACCAAATTCTATATGTGGTGAATGGAGTAACCTATGGAGAAATTGTCAGTGAATACTGTATTCACGAGGTTGGGAAATATCTTGATTCCCTTGAATCAGACAGGTTAACATTGTGCAACAACACATGCTAACATTTAATTCAACTCATATCATCTTAAAAGGTGCATGCATCCAGTTTACTGGATGGTATACTAGACCTAATCAGAAGAAGAGTTATGCTTAATAAAAGAGTCGATGTTGAATGGAAACGAGTACTCTACTATAAAGAGTTGATAAAAACAGCCCATGAGAACTCCTCAAATAATGCTATGCATCTTAGCATCTCTCTTAATCATTATGAGGATGTTTTGTGGAAGTTTCAGTGTCTACTCGATGAGATTTCGTCATAGACGGAATTATTAGTGGGAAGTAGACAATAATAAGAATACTTCTAAAAGATTAAGTTATTTGATGTAATACTTAATCCAGAAAAAATAAACATTAGTTTTTGATTATATCAATAAGGTCTATTATGAATAAAACTATTTATGAATAAAATTATTAGTTTATAATTTTTCTTGTGATAGTTTTTCGTTTACATAGCTTGTGCTTGAATGCTTTATCTTATTGCTATGTATGTCTATGGGATGTTTGATTTTGGTTTTCATGACCTTAATATTCGATCTCATATGTGGTGAACCCTTATGGTTTGGGTGACTTTTTGGTTTAACAGGATTGAGTTCTAGCCCATGTTGGTAGGCTTTATCAAAGGATCATGAGGGGTTCTGATTGAAACAATATATGAAAAAGTCACAATATGTTGAATCGTTTGGTTTAGCATAAAAGCATATGTGTTTCGGGGTTTCAACTTTTGCTTGCAATAGTTATAACCGGTTTTCAACCTTTCTCTGGTAAAGGTTGGTTCTTGTTATTTTTTTTGTCTTGCAAGAGGATGGCAACATAGTGATATTTCGGTTTCAATTCTCTCTGGAAAGAAGATGCAAACATTATTGGAGAAGAGGATGTGAAATCTGAGGTAACGACTTTGTTAGTTAATTGTTTTCTTGTTTAAGAAAAGCTTGATTTTATTGCATATATTTATTGCTTTTACTTAACAAAATTTCGGTACAATTGATGTTTCATTCCATTATTTATGTATGGATGTGTGTGTGATTTAATTGTTTCCGGTTAAGAAAAACTATTGTTATCTTGCTTTATTGTTTGATATCTATCGTTTAGGCTTACAAAATTTCGGTGCAATTGAGGTGCTTTAATGTCTATGTTGTTTCAATTGCTTCCGATTGAGGTAAATAATTATGCAAGTTGATTTATTTGGTTTGTATGAATTTTTTATGGCTTAACAAAAGAAAAGGTTTTCGGGATGAATTGTTTAGTACAATTTGATTTCGGATAAGAGAAACTAAGTTAATTTTGATCTTAGTTAAACTTATCAAAGTGGAGGTTTCGGTTATTCAAGTCTAATCGAATGTATTAACAAGAAATGCTAGTTAACTAACCTAGCACTTGTCTTGTTTAAAAGTGAAAGGTCTAAGTTATATGGATAATTAGAACCTCGTGAGAAAAATAGAGTCAATTCTGATCTTTATTTTGGTCTTATCGAACAAGCGATGTATTTGTGCAATCGGTTTAGCAAAGGAACTAAGGTGCTTAATCGATTTTTGGTTTGCTAAACTATTAGGGAAAATTGCTTCGGGAAATTGTTTCCTTGGTAACATATCAAAACAAAATTACTTCGTAGTTTCGGTTTTGATATTGTTATCAAAAATGGTGTGTGGAACCCTCGTGCTTAACTCTTATAGGTTGCAAGTCTTGTGAGATTTGTAAGATCCTTTTCGGTTTGTTTTTTATTTTGCTCGTACCTTTGTCATTTTATGACAAAAGGGGGGAGAAGTATATGAAGTAAACAAGTGATATTGGTATTGATTTATATTGATTGGTGTCACTAAGGGAAAGGACAATGGTGCTTAAACGTTTTATCTAACGAAAGAGTAAAGCATAGACTAAGGGGGAATAACATATCATATTGGTAAGAGAATAACAAAGACGTGCGGATTGAAAATATACCTATTTACCTTTAAGGGGAGTATTAGGTTTGTTATTATAATGTCAACAGCGGCATTTATGGATTGAATGTATACATGTTATTGTGTTGTTGAATTTGGGAATCACGCGAATGTGTAATGAATTCTTGTAATTTGTTTATCCATATGATGTAAGAGTTTTGTCACTAAAATTGACAAAGGGGGAGATTTTTAGAGCATAGCTCGGTTGAACCCACCAACCGCTGGTATGTCAAGTTTGGTTGTCATATTTTAGTGAACCAAAACTCATTTAAAGAGTCGCTTGATTATATACTAGAGTCAACTTCGTGTAGGTTAGCTTGAAAGTTTTAGGATATGAGACATTACAAGTATTACGTGAAGACTTGAAGAATGTGAAGAAGTAAGGATCTACAACGACGACATCATCCTTCCACTTGAGGTTAGTAATATTTGACTTGAACTGTTTCATTCCCTAACTTATCTTTCAAGTCGTGCATATTGAAAACATAACTGCGAAGATATGAATGATTATACTCTAGTTAGACGTAGTATTAAGCAATACAATACGAAGTATAACGCTTATCTTTTGAACTTCGTATATACGATGTAGTTGCAGGAAATCCTACACTACACCACTCATATGATTTCATGGATGATCAGCTCATTTTTAGGTTTTCGCTCTTAATTTATTGATTAATTTTTGAATGTTCTTACAAGAAAGATAAAGAAGTCAAGAATAATCTCTGCTCTGAACTTTCTCTCTCCTATTTACTTGTTTCTTACTCAAAAAAGATCTCCCTCTCTCTTTACAACTCGAATGACTATTTATAGGGAAATACATAGTGGATGTCAGCTAATCAGTCCTTTATTTTCGGATATAGTTTGCGATATTCTCGCAACCTTACAAATGTTAATTTCGCAAGCTCTCTAATTTTCGCAAGACTGTCACATCTTTCTCATGACTTTAAATGACGTCATTTATTCTATCATTTCTAAAACTGTTCTGCGACGCTATTGTGCTGTACCATTGATAATTTCGCTGAGACATAATTGTTGCGAGATTCTGATCCTACATCTTGCCTCTTCTCATATCTTCTCTGCAAAGTAGAGAATGATGTGAGAAATGCCGCAGCTGCTCATCTTTTCATATTCCACATTTATCACACGTACTCTCTCTTCCGTTTATTTCTTGACACGTCTTCTGTAACCGCTACTTTTCAACCGCTCACGTCTCTTCGTCTTAATGGTGTTTATTTCTTCGAGTAAAAAATTTTCTTTATATATCTTCTCCCCCCTTTTCCACTTTTCTTTTTACTTTCTCTTCTATTTTTTATTCTCTCATCTCTGCAATCTCTATTCTTCTGCAAATTCTGCTGCTGTAATTTTTTCTTCCTTCAATCCTTTTACTTTCCATACATTCCCATACTCTATATTCAAACATGGCTCCAAGTGGTCATAGATATGAGAAGAATTTACAAGATGTCCAAAAAGATCTTGCTGATAAAGGTTTTACACTCTCCACCATTCCTGGTGAGAATGCCAAATCAATTCTTTCTGTCAAGCTTTTCTCTGATCAAAATTGTGATGATCAATCAATCATAATTTCGCTAGGTCAGATTCTCGCAGGTCTCCCTATTCCTCTTTATAACCCAGATCTTCCTTTATTTTGAAATTCTCGCTCATCCGGGATTTTCGCGAGCCATCTTCCAACTAAGTGGGGACTGCATCCGTCTGATGCTAGAGTTCGCTAATCGTGGTGCTGGTAGAGGACTCTTTACTCCAAAGAACTTAGGGATCCAAAATTCGCAAACCTAGAATAGTTGCTGAGAAGTATATAGTGGCGAATTTCTTTGAAAACTACGAACTTATCTCCATGAAGAAAGAGAATACTCGCTGGGGTATTCGATTAAAAGGAAAGATAACATTGATGAAGCCAAAATTCTTATGCAAGATATTGACTGGCATTCTGGTAAAAACACACTCCTCGCCAATCCAAAGATGATAAATGGTGTGTTTTTCCTTTAATGTAAAGGGACCCTACATTGCTGGATCAAACGTTCTTCCTGCGAATCTCGCTGCATATCAACCTTGGGTTTTCTCTTGGCCCGAGAAGGAGAAAGAGGTATGTTTCTCCCCTTTAACTCATTTTATTTCTTTATTGATTTTTACTATTCTGTTCGCTAACTCTTGCGACATTCCGCAGATCCAAAAACTGAAGGATAGTTATAATAGGACTGGGAAATCTAGTACTCTGTTAGCTCTTCGCTCATACACAGATGAGGTAAGAAATTTTCTCTTATGACTTTAAATAGTACTGTTACTTCATGCTTCCATTTCTTATTTCTATCTGTGTGTGAAGATTATTGCTGAAGTAGAAGAATCTGCTGATGCTGAAGATTGGTGATAAAGGTAAAGGTGCTCTTCGCAGGGAAAAATCAACTGGTCCTCCTCCAAAGAAAAAAAGTTCGTTCTCTTCTCCTTCAAATGTTCCTTCTAACGAAAATTGAAAGTGACAAGGGTGATGAGGATACGATGATCTTGCTGCAACTGAAGATTCTCCACCTGAATCTTCTATGGCTAAGCTTTCTGGCCTCTTTTCTGATTCTCTACAAGGAATGGGAGATAGCCAATTCGCAAATACCTGCAAATCTCTCGCTACCCTTTGTGATGTCCCTTTACTAGATGGTGATAGCTCTCTTCGTGGAGTTTCTAGATCAGTGACTCCCGACTTCTTGCATTCTCTCAATAGTCTGGTATACTTTTATCTTTTACTTCTTCATTGTTATAACTCAAAATCTCTTTCTATATTAATATTTTTTATTTCTTTTCGCAGGCTGGAAAAGCTTCTTTTGCGTTGCCTCAGATCTAGAGAGAAGACGCGAAAATCTTGAAAAGAAGAATCTTCAATTTCGCAAAGAATGAAGAATTGGAAGCTGAAGTTAAAGGTCTTCGCGAGAAAAATAGACAATTAGAAATTGATTCTTCCTCGTATAAGAACAAAATTTCTAGTCTTCAACAAGCTAATAATCAGCTTTACGGTATGTACTTTTCTCTTTTCTCTTTATTCATTCATCCTGTTGTTTTATCTTATTTAAATGATCCTTTTTGCAGACATTTATGGTCTTTCTGATGAAGCTACCCTTCTTCGCTCATTTCCTAATGCCTTGGATAATGATACCCTTCTTGAACGTCTTAACAATTCCTTAAATAGCTTCTCAAATGATAGAATTTCATCTCTTTCTCTAAATGAACTTAGATCGAAATTTCGCCTCTTAGAAATTGATCATAGATCCAGTTTAGGCTTAGCCAACAGATTTAAGCGTCTCCTTATTGATTCCAAAGAGAAAACCAATGAGTTAAGAACCAAATTAGCGGTCTCATAGATGATAAGGATCGTATCTCTGATCAAGGTGCCAAGGCTTTGGCGAAATTCCAAGAGGCTCTCCTTGAAGTTCAACTTGAGCGAGATGAAGCTAACCGCAAGAATATTGAACTCTGCGAAAGGGAAAATCAAATTCGTTCTCGTCTTCTCATAAGTAGTGAGATGAATTTGTCTGGGCTGCGAAAATTTTAGATGATGCTAGAAAAGATTTAGGCGTAAATGTTAGTCTCCAAGTTGAACATACAGCCTTGATTAGAGACATGATTTCTGACAGAGAAGGTTGCTAATTGCTCTTCTTTACTAATCTTTTGCTTCTTATGAATTTTCATCAAGTTAATAATTGGTTGTCTTTTGTTCGCAGATTCTGAAAATATCGTGAAAAGATTGAAGAACTTGAAGCTGAAAAGGAGGAACTCGCAAAGAATCTTTCTTCTCGCAACGACAAGTATTCTAGATTAAAGAATCAAATCAAATCACCGTTGAATTTTAAGAATGACGCTATGCATTTTCGCAATCAAACCATCCAATGGTTTGTGATGATCATAATATCCCACATTCTGATTATCCTTGTCTTTTGAAGAAATCCCACAGAATACTCCCAGTTTGATTATCTCTGATAGCGAAGCTGACGATGAAGAATCTGATAGTGATGGAAGTTCTGATGGTGATGAATTCTGACGAGATGAAGAAGGAAACAAGTCTGATGAAGATAATGAAGGATTAACCAAGAAATAGTCTTTACTTCTTTCTTTGACTCTTTGTAATACTTGTATATTTATTCTTCTTTCTGTATATTTGTGTTTCTTCATTTTACCTGCGTAAATGAAAACAATTCTTCTTTGCAATACAGTTAATCAATACAATCATTAATTCTTGAATTTTTGAGTAAATCTCTCATATGGAGATAAATAACATTTTCTAATTTCATACATTCCCATACTTGCCTCTGTTATTTGAATCCAAATGAGAGATTTCATAAAAAAATTCTTATTGTATAATTTCGCAATCTTTTGCGAAGTGAATTTTGTTTCTTTTCAAAATCTCATTCCTGTGTGGTCTTATTTTGCCTTCCTAATTAAAGGTCTTATTATGCCACCTCTTGTCATTGCGACAAAATCGCAGGACGTCCTTGCATTTTCATGCAAAAACCCATTGATCTTGCCTTAACTTTTTCTTTTGTATTATGGCCTCTTCAGGAATGTTGCGACAATATGACAGGCCTAAATATTCTTGCGAAAATAAAGCCCCATGACATTGCCGTCGTGCGACGAAATCGCAGGACGTCTTCGCACTTTCATGCGAAAACCCATTGATCTCGTCTTATCCTTTTCTTTTGTATTATTGCCTCTTCAGGATTGTTGCACAAATATGACAAGCCTTAATATCCTTGCGAATAAAAAGCCTCATGACATTTGCGTCTTAAGACACTTATCAGCTCCCTAATGGAGGGTGCCGCCCTTATCTCCCCCTGGTTGCCCCTTCAAGGAGGCGTACTTCTACCATACAAGGTTAGCTCCTCCCATCCAGTCTTAACAACAACCGTTGTTTTCGCAGCCTCTTATCCCTTTTACCTATAGGGCTTATGGTTACGAGACTGCACCCTAAGTGGGGTTTTCTTCAGGCCGGGTGCCGTATAAGTCAAGACTTGTCAAGAATGGCAAGGATGCTTCAAACGCCCCCGGCACTCTTGACTCAACCGTGTACCTCGGCGCCTTTATCAGATGTGCACTCCTTGGGAGAGTCCTTATTACCTTAGTCGCCCAACACAAGTCATATGCTCAAGTTGAGAATCCAAGGTGCATCTCCCGGATGGGCTTTATTGACCCCAAATCTCCATGACTCAGGTTCCGGTGGCGGTGTAGCCTTTCCCTGAATCATGAAATAGGTACCCCCTTATATGACGTACTTTAGGTCTTAGATTTTCCTTTTGCGAAATTGTATTCGCGAACTAGGGTGTACGCTATAAAGGTTCGCCTCTTTCTCTTTTGTCATTCTTCTCTGATTATTTTCTGTAAAATTCATTATCTCTGCGAGAGTCTCGCAATCATTATATTGTATCTGAATTCGCAATCTCAATTTTTGTTCAATCAAATGTTTTTTGAGAATTTTACTTATTGCGAGATTATCGCAACAACTTAATCATTCATACATTTCTTGTTTTATTACCTTTGCCATCCTCTGCTTCTTTATTATTTTCTGCTACTGCTTCCTTGGTAGTGGTATGTTCATCCTTTTTATTCTGAACTAGCATTAATTTCGCAACATCTCTTCTCCTTTCTTTTCGATTGTATCCACCATCAACCTCTCACTTCTTTGTACGTCTTTGATTTTGTGTCGCCAGTTTTTCTTCTTGTTTGCTCTTCCTTCGCAATATTCTATCTCAGTTTCGTAACATCTCTTTCCTTCAACCCAATCTCCCTTTATGATTCCTACACCATTAGGGTGAGGGAATTTTATGCATTGGTGGAAAGTTGAATCTACACCTAGAATCCCATGTAGCCAAGGTCGACCAATTAATGCATTGTAGGGTGATTCTACGTCAACGACACAGAATGAGATTTCAGAAGATATTCCCTTCAATGGAATTTGCATAGTAACCTCCCCTTTAGGCTTGTTAGCAGTACCATCAAAACCATAAATGTTATATGTTGATGGTATAAGATCATCATCTCTTCCACCCATGGTTTTATAAGTATGATAAAATAAGATGTTCACAGAGCTTCTAGTATCGACTAGAATTCTATTGATTGCCCATGAATCTTCAGCTTCATCATCCTCATCTTCTTTCGGTTTTGGATTAATTTCTAATTTTATTACCAATGGATTGTCATGCACCTCTTCTCCTTCGGGAATTTCTTCTGCGGTAAAAGAAATGATATGTTTCTGCCATTCCTCTAATCGCGAGATTTTCGCAATATTCATAATTTTTCTTCCATTATTATCTCTTGCGAACACTCTACTCAAAACATTATCATGAAAATCTTCAATTGTCTTATATGAATGTACGACAACTTCTATGAAGAATGTTTCTTTCTTTTTCATCGTATTCACTTTGTGATGTTCTGGTGGTGGTGGTAATGGTTGAGATTGCGGATGCCCTATCAGAAAGTCGTTTAGTTTTCCTTGATCTATCATTCAAAAAATAATTCTCTTTACATTTCTGCAATCGTCTGTGGTATGTCCATGAAAATGATGATAAGAACAAAATTCATGACTTTTGTGGTTTGGGGGTGGTTCCGTTCCCATGTTCCACGGTTTTGGTATATTCTCCATCAAAATTATAGCTTCCCATATCTTCTCCACACTTGTATTTAGAGGTGGCATCTTGATTTCTTCCCATATTACCTTGTGACTTCCTTGTCCTCTATTAAAGTTTGGTCTTTGACCTCCATAAGTTTCTTGTGGTTGATCGAGTCTTTGAATCTTGTTATTTCCTCCACGATTGTAGAAATTTATTTATCTTTCATACTCTTCTTGATCTCGACTTCCCATAGCTACCAACTTCTGTTGATTGTTACCTGTCACCTTTTCTTGTTGTACTTGCGAAGTATTCGCCACTGTGTTTATTAGCTTGGGTAATAAGCTTGCATTCGCTGTTTGTGAGCTAGTGTTCGCAACTGGATATGATTCCATTTCATTTTTTATTTCCTCTAAAGCAATGTATTCTTCTTGAAGTTCTCGCAATTCAGTCATTGTAATCGTATTCTTGACTCTGAAAATTTGGACATACAACAAGTTTGTTGCAAACACAGCATTAATGAATGATAATATGAGATATCTCTCATCTACACGACCAGCCATTTCGCTACACATAGTTCTCCATCTTTTAGTCAAGTGTTTCAAACTTTCGCCAATCCTTTGTTTTAATCCAAACACATCTTCTATACCAGGTCGTGAGAAATTATTACTTATATATGTTCCCAAGAATGTGGTATGCAAATGATTGAAAGAGGTTATTGTATTCTTTGGTAAACCTTCAAACCATTTTAACGCTTCTCCTGTTAAGCTGGATGCGAAATATTTGTGCAATACTGCATCATGATTTTCCCATTGTAACTTGCACATAAGCTTTAATGTGTTGAATTGCACAAGTTGTTCCATCGAAAATGCTGGTTAATGCAGGAAAATTGCATTTTGGTGGTATTCCTCCTAATTGTACTTCCCTTGTAAATGAAGTTTTCGCAGCTTCTTCTATTGCTTCATCCAATTGTCTTCTACCTACTTCTCCTCTGTTATTTAGCATTCCTCTCATTTCTTCTAATTCTTTCAAGATTTGTTTATTTACACCTGAATCTTGATCCATTGGTCTCTTTAATTTTGCTTCTCTTCTTCTACATTCACGTCTATCTTCTCTTGCGAAATTTTGCATCTCTTCTTCATTATCCTCATCTCGCCTTCTTCTGCGATTCTCTTCCTCATCTCTGTCTTGAATTCGCAAATGATGATGCCTTTCATTTTCCCCTCCATTATTTTGTTCATTTCTTATCAATTCAATTCGCTGTCTTTCAGCCATTCTCTTTACTCTATCATACTCCTCATTGAGATTATCATTATTCCGGTTTTGTGTACGCCTTCTTTCCCGATTGTCATGATTGTTCTGGCGAATTGTCTCATGAAGTTCTTGTTCTTCCATCTCCGCTCTCAATATTTCACGTTCGCAGATTAAACGTGCTTGTTCAGCATAATGTCTTTCAATTTCTTCTTCAATTGTCTGTTGATTTCTTTGAGTTTCTCTCACATGTAAAATTCTTCTTCCTTCCTCTTGATTTCCTTCGCCATCTTGGTTATTTTGTCCCTGATTTTGTCCGTTCTCTTGATTTCCTCCAATTTGCCTATCATCAAAAGTTTCATTTTGTGGAACGTAACAATCATCAGTTCTTTCTCTATTTTCGCGATTTTCTTCATTAAGATTTGATATTTCTTCTTGAATATTATTTCCAGCATTGATTGTGGGTGAATTTCGCCTCATTTCTCTTCTAGTCGATCTTGAATATGATTTTGTAATACTTCTCGATCTTCTATTCTGTAGTCTTATATTCTCCATCCTTAATTCGTGATTTTGCCTTGTTAAATTTGCACGTTCTTCTGCTTCAACTCTTCTTTCTTCATGTATTCTTCGTCTCAATGCTTCTAACGCTCCAATTTCCTCACCTCCATGAATTATTCTTTCATCTACTTCTTGATTTCTCTCTTCTTGTCTATAGTTTCTGTTTTGTTGCTCTTCTTCTGTTTCTTCTGCTGAATTTGATCGCCAAGTGTGTATACTCACCCTGTCATAATCTGTATTCCTCTCTTGAACTAGTGTTTGTTGAATTGGCGGTTGAATTTGATTTTCTCTATCATTTCTCATTCTAGTAGATTCTCCCATTTCACTTCTTTCTCTTCCAGCAATTCTTTTGCTTCTTCTAATAGTAGTCGGTTGTTCGGATATATTTCTTCTTCTAGCCATTTCTTTAAATTTTCACGAATCTCAATATCAATCTTTAGCTTTTTCTAGAATAATCTTCAACTCAATCCCTGTTTCTAGCGCCATTATGTAGTTGCAGGAAATCCTACACTACACCACTCATATGATTTCATGGATGATCAACTCATTTTTAGGTTTTCGCTCTTAATTTTATTAAATAATTTTTGAATGTTCTTATAAGAAAGATAAAGAAGTCAAGAATAATCTCTTCTCTGAACTTTCTCTCTCCTATTTACTTGTTTCTTACTCAAAAAAGATCTCCCTCTGTCTTTACAACTCGAATGACTGTTTATAGGGAAATACATAGTGGATGACAGCTAATCTGTCCTTTATTTTCGGATATAGTTTGTGATATTTTCGCAACCTTACAAATGTTAATTTCGCAAGCTCTCTAATTTTCGCAAGACTGTCACATCTTTCTCATGACTTTAAATGATGTCATTTATTCTATCATTTCTAAAATTGTTCTGCGACGCTATTGTGCTGTACCATTGATAATTTCACTGAGACATAATTGTTGCGAGATTCTGATCCTACATACGACATCGATATAATCGTTTGAATGCTTTTGTGATTATTTATGGGTATGAGTTGAAGATTTCATCCTAGGAAATAATGTTTTACATTCGTTCAAAGGAAGTACATTCATGAACTTGTTTTGTGAATCGAAAGGGAAATCGCTAGGCTTATTGGTATTATTATTCATTGCATATCTTTTGAACTACCAATATGTGTGTTTAGTAATAACCTCTCATGACTTGCTTATGTTCTTGGTAAAACTATTAACAATGCCTGACTTTTGTATTGGTATGACTTTTATTAGTGAAATCGATCTTAAGTAATCACCTGAGATGGTATGATCGATTTGTTGTAATTGGTATGACCAACTCTAGGCAAAGGGGAACCGATCCTAGTAAGAAGTGCAACCGATCACAAAAGGGGCATCGATCCTTGTAAGAGGTGCAACAAGTTTCTAGTTATTGGGAGCCGATCCTATGAACATGTGCAACACGTTTTTAGTTATTGGGAAGCGATCCTATGGACATGTGCAACAAATACAAGTTAGATACCGTATATATGTGGGAACAGATCCTAGTACCTAGTCAACCAAGTTTTGGTAACTAGCGTGACTAATTCTAGTACCCACATGGAGGTAGAACCGAAACTTGTTTTGGTAGAACCGTGAAACCCATGTTTGGTGATTTGATAGGATAATCAATCACATAGTTCTTGGAAGTCAGATGAACCAATTCTAAACTTGTTTGGAAGTGTGGCAAATCGATTCCAAGATTATAAGTGTGAAAGAGGACTTACTAAGTAAAGATGTCGACATACTTTGAACATGTGCAGTAACACTTATCTTTTATTGTTCAAAGATATTCCTTAATATCTAAAGGAGAATCCCGGACCGAAATAAATTAAGAATCTTTTAATTAAGGTTTTTAGTTTTGCATATCTTTAGAAAATGTGCATTTACTAGTTGGAGATTTTCTAAGAGATTTTCGGTCATTATTTGGACAAAGCATTTCCAGGAATTATGGAAACCGAATTTGGAAATATATTGCATATCATGAGAATATTTTCGGTTTTGGAAATTCCTTGGTGTCCAAACTTCCTTGGTCTATAAATATCAAAGTTTGCATTTCGAGCAAACTGATCTTCAGATCCAGCAAACTACCTAGTTGTGTTGTTACTGGTGGAGCCGCCTATTCGGAGAGGAAAGTAACCTAATTAGGCGAAATCTCTCACGACCGCTTGGTTTAAAGACTTCTTTTGGATTGAGAATCTCTATTAGTACTGTTGGTGGGAAACTAGATAATTGCGGTTTATTATTAGTTTTCGATTGATTTGACTGACTAACGCTTGTTGAACTTTGATTGCACGTAGTTTGTTTATGCTTGAGAATCTTCTCTTCTGATATAAGATTCACTCAAACTAGATCGAAGCTTCGACGGGGATCTTTAGACTGTTTGTAGATATAAAGACGTCTTGTGATAATCCATTGTTAACAGACTCCGTCTTGTGTGTGATTGATCACAAGAGATTCAAGTTAATTATATGCAGGTGTTTATTCAAGATCTAAGAAGATTTGAAGACGAAGAAGATTTCTGATTTGGGTTCATAATCTTTGGTGTGCACAATACTTGTTTCGGCTGGAAAAGGATCCAACTATAATCAGTTTATCTTTGTGATAGATTTGATTGATTAGTTGAGTAGATCATTATCAATACAATTCTTTGTGATTCAAAGTATTGACTGCAAAATCTTGACAACTACTTTGGTAGTTGTTATTAGATAGATCTAAGGACCTGACAAAGGAGTTTATTGGGATAAACGGAAGAGCCTTTTGTCGAACTCATATCACTTGATTGAAAAGAGTTGTTACCGAACATATTTGTTGTTCCTTTACTGTTTAGAATATGAGCCAAAGGAATTGTTCCAAGTGCATGACTTATTAACAAGTTGGAGGCGCAGGGATACAAACAGAACTAGGTGAACTATAGATTTAGTTGCTTGGTCTCAACTGTACGAAGTTGGTTTAGATTTTGTATAACGGCTTAATCCTGGGAGTATTTAATTCTGGACAAGGTCCCGGGGTTTTTCTGCAATTGCAGTTTCCTCATTAACAAACTCTTGATGTGTCTTTTACTTTTCTATTTCCGCAATTATAATTGTTTTTATTATAATTAGAAGTAAAATACACAAACGTTAATTTCTATTTACTTGATAGTAATCCTATTGTGTTTGGTTAAGTCCGAACCATTTATCACGTAAACTACTTCGTTGTCGTATTGTCTCGATCTTGTATTCATAGTCAATCACGCAAGTTATCTTGTCGTCGTACTGTCTCAATTTCGTATCCATAGACTACCACACAAAGTGTGAACCGATTAGTTGTATTGTCTCGAATCAGTCCATCGAAAATCACTTTCGGAGAAGGACTTATAGGTGGAAAAGTTTTAGATTGAGGTACATTTGGGTACCCTCGTCTTTTCAGAGAGCCTCGTGATACTCAACACTCTTGAACAGACAATACAACCTCCAACCTTCCATGAACGTTGTTACTCAAGGAAGTTAAAGGAAATCACCTCTCAAGAGGCACAACAGCTCATGCAACATCCAAGGCTTCCCCGAAAGTGCAAAGAAATGATAATCAATCCTGAAATGCACAAACCTCGACCCATCATCAAAAAACGTGCAAATGATCGACTCAAACTTCCCTCTTCCTATTGAAAAAGTGAACAAGTTATCGAAAGTATGGATTCAAGATGGTGCAATCAAATTTCCATTCACCAGTAAAGAGACAACTGAATAAGAAATAAAGAATCCCAGGTTGAGTCAGGAGAGCTCCAACTGGGAACTGAAGGAGTGCACAAGGACCCTCTCCCAATCAGGACATCACTCTCTCCGAGAAACCTATCAATGAATAATTTCAATCCTTGGTGGAGCATATATGAACACGTCTATGCATCCCGGAAATGTCTCCTGAGCCTTTATCCACTGATAAGGAGATGCATGACTGGGGACTTCTTACCACAGTCCACCTTAAAGGAAATGAATTTGGAAGAACGTTGATCAATGCTAGTACTGCTTTCAATGATATCCCATTGAAAACCCTCAGATCTACGAGCATCACTTGACAAGAAATAACAACACTCCTATCTCAATCAGAGACCATGAAGGGATGCCCAAGATATGCTTATGGCTACATCAATCTTAAGATGAGGACCAAGTTTTACAGAATCAGGGAGGATCTAGGATGTAATATGATTCTCGGATGAACATGGATACATGTTAATAAGATGATCACTGACAAGGCACCTCTGGTCACACATCTCCCCGACAAAGAAAATTCATTCGGATGACCCGATGAACGCTCCATCGTCACGACACTTGGAATAACGAACTTTGATGAGATTTGAGTGAATACCTGGAGAAGATGCATTGACATTTATCAAGAGATTCGCGCTCAGGAAAGTCTCATTCCACCCATGTTTATGTCATTTATTATTCCACATGCTCTCATAGCATGGGGACTCAATTCTGCTAGCAACTCTGCTGCTGTTACGAGACGTTATAAATGGGTAGTTTCACCACTACAATATTTTACCAAGTGGTTGAATCCGAACCTTATCCAAATTGAGCATCGCACTGGGACATTCATTAGTAAGATGATGTCCAAGCATGGCAAAGAACACCTTGGGTATTTCCCCATAACCTTGCAAGATTGTCCATATGTGCCACAAAATCGAAAAGCTATGATGTCTGCACAAGTGTGGAATCCCTCTACTGTGATGAAAGAAAGAGCGTAGCTAACATAAGATATTCAAAGCCAAGACTATCTACCCTAAAACATTCGATGCTTAAAGGATGTGATGCTTTGACGCTCAAAGGCCAACCAAAATGCAAAAAACATCAAATCCCTCAGTGTTATATTCTCCAGAAGCCATCAAATTGTACTCCCAATCAAAGAGTACACCTTCGGTTATGACGCTTTTATATTCAACACGAATATCTCGACAATGACACACTGATTCAACACCAAGAGGATCAAAGTGTAACTGAACTACAATCGATAAGTCTGTATTATCCCATAAGACTTCTGAAGCAGATGCAACATCATTCAATCCATGGATGACACAAACTTCTTCAACATATATCTTTCTACTAAGTTATTGAACACCTCTGGGATCCGCTTAGGGACTTAATCTTGTTGGATAGATCAATTCAAAGTTATTTTAATAAATGTGATCCACAAATGATTCATTGCAACATGATGTGATACCATGAAACGTCCTCAACAGAACCTCTCTACATCACAAACTTTGCACGACTAAGGAACTTCTTCTCTTCACCGATCACATCCAGAATGGAGTCTGATGCTCAACCCACCAACTAGTAAAGTCATATTGTTCAAGAGCATTTGGGTTGAACTCCCAGTACACCTTCATCTTAGGAATGCTCAACCCACCAACTAGTTTGTGAATATAGAGGCTCATTGGATGGAGGGTCAAAGACTATGTCGATAATCATGGTTGTAGCTTTTTTGGTCTCTCTAGCAACTCCAGTCATGGTCTCAGCATCAACAAGGATCTCTGGAGGACATCCATGGTCTCAGTATCAACAAAGATCTCTGGAACGAAATTAGTCGTGATCTCAGCATCTACAACGGTCTTACGAGCAACGTCCTCATAACCGGCTTCATCAACTGTCCATTTTCTACAGCCTAAGTCTAGAAGTGTTGCTCGATGGATCAAAATTCTCCAATCACTATGATTCATATCAATACGAGGAGACATGAAACTCTTTCCAAAGCTTCCACGCAGACGGGCACAAGCCAAAGTCTTCTACAAGATGTTCTCGTGACCTCTACAGATGAGATACGACACACTTCAAGCAATTGATTCAGAAAAACGTATTGATGGATGAGGAATGGATCAATGCTTCCTTAAAAAATGATGTTCTTATGTCTTTTCTACAACATACCAAAAGGGCGCTTCAATCGTATGTACGAGCTGAGAAATATGGCACGCAAACTCAAGTCTATGGAATCTGAAAAATTTGCATGGGATTACAAACTGCAAATGTGTGTGAATCATCGACTGATCTAGACAACTCTAAATTGACTGGTTCTACTAGCATATTATAAATGATTCTATTAGCTTCAAAATTTGGGGTCGAACATTGAATCCCGACACTGTATGAAGTTTAAACAGATTCCATAGCAGACGACGTGCAAGCAGAAATTTCTAGACGGGATTCATAACATTCACAGTTGATCAACGTCCTCCTAGGTTTTTCCACCAAGTGATCAAGCTTCGATATCTCTACATTTCTAGAAATGTGAAATAATAAAGATAAGGAACGAAAAGAAGAGCTCACCAATACTGGAGACTGACAGCCCACTGAACATAACTAGTCAAGAGTCATGTAACCTGGTTACTCCCTAATCAAGGTTAATTGCATGTCATACATGATATTCCACGTCCCTCCATGATGACTTGGATGGACAATTCGCGAACACAAAACTTGGATAGTTGTACATCACCACACAAATGGATATTTTTGCAGCAAGCTGTCGAAATTCTACATTATCGTACACACACAACAAATTGCGGTAACAATCCAAACTCTTACTTGTTTACAATTTCACTAGCAATTAGTGATTATAGCACAAGAATTGATGTTTTAAAGGATCAAATTTTGATTATAAAAAAAGAGGACGTGAAAGCTCATTCATCAATTATTATTATTATTATTAGATGCACGTCCACTCAATTTTACTATGGACAGTCGTCCACTTTCCGAAATTGGACAGACGTCCGTTATTAAAGAAAAAAAAAATGTGAAAGCTCACATATCAAATTTTTTTACTATTATCGGACGCACTTCCATTCAATATCTTTTACTCTGTACAGTCGTCCACTTTTCGAAATTGGACTGACGTCCATTGTTAAAGAACGTGAAAGCTCACATATCAAATTCTTTTACTATTATTGGACGCACGTCCATTCAATTTTTTTTACCATGGACAATCGTCAACTTTTCGAAATTGGACAGACGTCCATTATTAAAAATTCGTGAAAGCTCACGTATCGAAGTTTTACTATTAATGGATAAAATTACTATAGACAGGATATGAAAAAATTACTATTATTGGACGCACATCCATTCAAAAGAACCCTTTTGACTAGGACATGAAAATAGGTCTCCGGTGGAGGTTGGAAAGGAAGATAATCATCACCAAGTGGCATGCTACCTATAGCTGGGAAATCCACCCGACCCAAATCTTGCGGTTCTATAGCAATATGAGCTTTGTAAATCATGTTAAACCAAGAACATTAATCACCATAATCACGAGGCTCCAGGACTAAATCTTCAATCCCAATGTGGACCATCCAATTTCTCCAGTCATCTTGAAAAAATCTCTCCACTTGGATAGGGATTGATGGCTTTCATCCTTCTTCCCTGCAACTGGAGAAGGTGTCTTTTGCCATAATACCAAACACCCTCTTTATAAATATGATTGCATAACACTATCATCTTAAGGCTTAGGTCTAGCATTATCTGGGCTTCTGCATCTTCAAACTCAGGGATTGATTGATACGTCATGTCAACAATGGTATTACCTTTTATACGCAACTGTTCAATCCTCTAAACAAGGGCAGCATGTTGACCATCTTTAATCTAATATTTTGTCCAATTGGCATTGTACTTCTGTATGATTGGAACAACATCGATGTTATTGTGAAGATACTATTTATAAATATGGAAGTAAGTATACCACCTACACTGAAAATGGTACTAGTTGATCCATTGAGCTTTTCATTATTTTTTTGGGATTTCAAACTTACATTTGACGAGAAATAACTAGGGATATTGACGAGAAATAACTAGGAATGAATGATTTTGTTTATGAGGGAAAATTGGAGGAAAAAGAGAAGGTGTGAGAAGGAATGTAAGGTGATGTGGTGTTTATTGGCGGGATATAATCGATTGTTGGCAATATTGTTTATATCAAGCGGTGATGACAACAACCCTAGCTACAAAAACTCTATTACTCGCGATATAAACACATCGCTCGAGTTGGTTTGTCACCTGGCATGGTAAATAGGTGGGTTAGCCATTCCCATGGGAATGGGCCCAAACAGAGTTTCAAACATGGCCTTTGTAGGGTCCATGAAGTATAAGTGCCCACAATTGAGTGAATAACTGAACCTGTAAATGGCGCCATTCTGAGAAACATTTCTCTCTCATGAAATGAGAAAATAAAACCCTAGACGTTGCAAACAATCTGCCTCAAACCCTAAAACGAAGTATCCAACTATCAAACTCACTAGAGGCTAGTTTATTCTTCTCGTTTCCTTCGTAAGTACCAAAACCCTCTCATTTGATTCAAGTTATTGATTTGAACTTAATTTTAAGGCTTTTTTTTTTGTCTGAATGATGACATCCTATTTTTCAGAAATAAGAAATCACATTTGATTAGGCAATTTTTGGATTTCTTAGTATGATTTCCTAGGGTTTATAATAGGTCTAATCATCAGTACCTAACTGAAAATAGCGGAGGTGCTCGGGGCCACTGTATTTTCTAAGAAAGAGGTGACAAGCATAGGAGAGTTACGTCCAACAGATTAAATTTACAATAAAAATGAAAGCAACCTATTGTAAGATTCAGGTCTAAACATCAAGACAGAAGAGGGAGGGAGGCTTAAAGATCTGTTAGAGAATTCAATTTGGAAAAATTTTACTGACTGAATCATATTTGTTTACAGGTCTAAGTATTATGGTGGTATATTTTAGTATGAATCCATTGCTAAGCACCTTCACAAGAATAAATTGCCTTTAATTTTGCACTTTGTGGTTCACCAACTTTTATTTTGTTTAAGGTTTAACAAACTTTGGGCAAGATGATGATTGTAGTTGTGACTAGCTTTTTGAGATTGCACAATTAGATTGAAATTCCCTTAAGAGATTTTGTGTTTTAACTATGGTTCCTAGCCGAAGTTGTTTCAGATCAAATTTATCACTAAAATCAATTTAACTGACAGCTTCAACTTGTGCATCACATTTTGACAGTGGTCAGTAAAAACTAGAGCTCTAGCTGTTGGTGCTACCAGGACAATAGAGTTCTTGGAGAATGATGGACTCTGAAGCTGCCAATAATACTGGGTCTGCTGCTGCTGCCGTCGAAGCTTCCGTACCTCAACATCAGTTAACTATAGGTAAGAAAAGAAATTCAACTAGTACTCCATCTGAAGCACGGTCACCCTTCTCAGAAGTTGGTGATAGCTCTAATCTTGATTCTCGTAGGAAGGCGTTTATTATAATGGTTATTGAAAGTGGGAGGCCTTTTAAAATAGTCGTGGAAGGGTTTAAGCAACTTATGAAATACCTTAATCCTGGATTTGAGGTCCCATCTAGTATGGCTGTTCATCGTGATGTTATGGCTATGTATATGTTAGAGAAGCAGAAGTTGAAAGATTTTTTTCAAAAAAATCGTCAGAGAGTATGTCTTACAATTGATACATGGACATCCATCCAAAATGATGAGTATATGCGCATAAGTGCTCACTTTATTGATGATAATTGGAAGTTACATAAGAAAATTATAAATTTCTGTCATGTTGAGAGTCATGAAGGTTTAAACGATGGTAAGATCTTAGAGGCATGTCTGTTAGAGTGGGGAATTGATAAGTTGTTGACTGTGACTCTTGAGGATGCTAGTTGTAATCATACAACTATTAAATATCTGAAGGATAGATTGATCAACAACAATGAATAATGAATGCCGACTTCTTGCATGTTAGATGCGCTGCTCATGTACTTGCTCATGTTGTAAAGGCTGGTTTGAGAAAGTATCATATGTCGATAAGAAAAGTCAGGGCAGTGCTTAAGTATGTTTTGAGTAGACCTTCTAGATTTAAAGAGTGTGTTGCTAAAGAAAAGATTGAATGCAAAAAGGGCCTAGTCTTAGATTATAAAACTAGATGGAATTCTACTTTGACGATGTTAGAGGCAGCTGAAAAGTTTTTCGAAGTTTTTCAAAGGTTAGAAAGGGAAGATGCTAAGTTCTTTAAAAAATTCTGTTCAAGTACTTCTACTTCTACTTCTACCGTTGATAAAGAAGCTTCCACCCTTGATATTGAAGATGCTTCCAGTTCTGATTCCGAATTCTATGAAATAGCCTCCAGTTCTGATTACGAATCTGATGAAGAAGATTCTGCTCCTGACCAAAAAGCTTCCAGTTCTGATTCCGAATCTGATGTGGAAACTTCCTATGCTGAAGATTGGAGTTACGCCAGAAATTTTGTGAAGTTCTTAAAGGTCTTTGCTGATGCCACTGTTAAACTTACTGCATCTACATATCTTACATCAGATTCATTCTTGTGGCAACTTTGTGTGATTCATAAGCAATTCAGTATTTGGGTTAACAGTGAAGACCCAATTTTAAACACCATGGCTAAAACAATGTTCCACAAGTATAAAAAGTATTTTGGAACTTATGAGGACATGATTCCTTTTTTATTTATTGCTGTACTGCTTGATCCACGAGAAAAAGAGTTTGGAGTAAAGTGTCGACTTGATATATTGTGTGAAAAGGATGAGGATTTGGCAGTAAAGTTAATGGGCAGGGTGAAAAGTGTTCTTCAGAAACTATTCGTAGAGTACAAGTTACTCTATCCAGATGCAAAAAATGGTGCTGCTGAAACAAGTAATCTACATGACACTGAAAGGAATGACAGTGAGGATAATGTTGGGCCTCTTTTGAGACAGAGATTAGATAAATTAAAAGAAGAGAGTGTCGAGTACAAATCAGAGGTGGACAGGTATTTGGCCGAACCATGTGAGAGCACCTGTGATAACTCTCAGTTTGATTTATTGGGCTGGTGGAAGACTAATTCTACCAAGTATGGCATTCTGTCCTACATTGCAAGGGATATATTGGCCATACCCGTCTCTTCTGTTGCATCTAAATCAACTTTTTTTAATAGCGGAAAGCGCGTCCTTCATGAGTTTCGAAGTTCTTTAACTCCTAGAACAGTTGAGGCCTTGATTTGCATGCAAAGTTGGATACGCTCAACAACGGATCTTGATCTTTCTGGCTTAGGGGATGATGAGGAGGAGGAGGATGCTGATGATGATGCTGAGACAGGTATTACATATTTTTTGTTATGTTTAAATTATTAACTTCATATTTTTTTTCTTTATTTTTTGATATTTATAATTATTAACGTCTTGTTTATTCATCTTGTTCACTACTTGTTGTAGATTCTCTAGATGATGAAGAGTGATTAAAAGGAGATTTGCTAGAGATGACAGACTGAGACGAGAGCTTGCAGGCATCCAGAAGTAAAATTGTTGTCAAAATCTTGAATTGTTTTGGATCTCTAGTGATGTCAGAATTGTTACTATGGAATTTATTATTTCTAGCTTTCTGACTCTGAAACTGTCAAATTTTTTGGGTAATTTATGTCCGATTTGTGTTTTTTTTTTTCTTTCAGAGTTTTTGGTTTGAATTAGTTTTGAATGTGGTCTGTTAATTGATCACTATATCCATGTGCAGCTTCAGTTGCCTTATTCCGACAGTAGTATGTTCGGCGGTTTGGTGCATCAGTAAAGAATACACCAGTCAATCCTGGCACATTCAGCAATCCTGGCACATTCAGGTGTAATACTTAGAGGACCCCCCTAAGCAAACCAGGTCTCCTAATAACAGGGTTCCAAACAGAGCCTTAAATATTTTGAGGGTCCATGAAATAGAGCCCATAATTGACTAGTATACAGAACTGAACATGTAAATGGCGCCATCGTATGAAATAATTTCTCTCAAGAGATGAGATGATGTTGCGAGCAATCTCCCTCTAATAGCGGTAACTGAAGAAGATGAAGTTGTCCTCATCCCGCATATACATCAAAACCCTAAAACGAAGTATCAAATTATCAGACTAATTTCTTCTTTTCGTCTCTTTGTAAGTACTAAATCTATTACAGATCTGATCCTTGTTTTCGATTTCTTACTCTTATTTGTTTCAATTCAATAGTTTGAGCTTAATTCCAAGATCCCTATGTTTTTCTTTGCATCTTGAATGATTACATCCTTTTTCTCAGAAATTAGAAATTTGGTACCCGGATTATTATCAATTTCGTAATAAATAATTTCTGATTGGACAAATTTTGATTTATTGGTCTGTTGGACAATGAATGATGCTAGACAGGCTTAGTAGACAACCATTTAAGTAATTAACGGGATGAATATTAAATTCAAAATGGGAATATGAAGATTTCTTAGAATGATATCTTAGGGTTTACAATATAGCTCTAAATCATTACTAGGTTACTGAAGTGGTAGAGGTGGTTGAGGGCACTGTAGTTCCAACAGAAATAGTGACCAGCATAGGGGAGTTAGGTTCAGTCGATTCATTTTTAGTTCAAATGACAACAGTCAATGATAATGATAAGATACAGGTCTAAACATAAGGAAGAAGACAGATGAAGGCTTTTATGGAATTGCAATTCGAGAAAATATTTGTTGACTGAATCAAATTTGTTTACAGGTCTAAATATTAGGATGGCAAAAGTAAGAATAAATCGCCTTTTGCACCGTTGAAACTTGAAAGTTGACTAAATTATATATTGCTTATAGTCGCACAGTGGTGAAAGTTTGATACATTGTCGTAATTCACTTATTTATAATGGTTGTTGCTCCTGAACTTTTGATGGCAAAAGCTGATATCACTGTCATACCAGTTAGTTGAGTCACCAGAGACAATAATTAGCGGGTATTGGAACAGGCTTGCCACATTAAGAAGTAACAATAATTTTGCATATCGATTGTCTGCACTTTAGCATCTTCGCTAGAGTTTATTTTGTTTAAGCTATAACAAACTTCGGAAAAAATGATGATTATAGTTTTGACTAACTTATTGAGACTGCATAATGAGATTGAAATTATTAAAGAATCTTGTATATTTACCATGGTTTCTAGATGAAGTTGTTTCAGATCAATTTAATGTGAGGATTATTTTAATTGACATTGTCGAGTTGTGCGTCAATTTTTGACAGTGCTCAGTAAACAATTAGAGCTCTAGCTACTGCTGGTACCTGGATCATAGAGTTCTTGGAGCGCGATGGACTCCGAATCTGCCAATTCATCAGCTTCACCTCCTGTTAAAGACCCAGTTACTCAAACTCCTGTTATTTCCAGTGAAGATAGCTCCAGTCGTGATGCACCATCGTTATTATCTGCTTCTGGCATTTCATCATGGGCCAAGAGTCTAAAACTTCCACAGCCCTTGGCATCAACAGAAGAGGACACTGCTAATGCTGGAAAGTCTACCTTTTCACGATTTACCAGTGGATTTGGTTTGCTTTCCCCAAAGGATCCTGTGCCAAATGAGAGTGCTGAGGGCACCTCAACAACCCCAGAAACTGGTGTTCTTGGATCCTTTACAAAAGGATTAGTTGACACATCACGGAATGCAGTAAAAGCTGTGCAGGTCAAGGCCCGACACATGGTATCCCAAAACAAACGAAGATACCAGGTAACTTAGCAAAGTTAGTACTTCTTTTGTTGCCTTATCTTGTGGTGGATTAATTTTTCTTCTTGAGAGCGTAATTATGAACTAACTGTTTTAGCACGTTATTTCTACTTACTAGTAATTTGTCCCTCTTTCTACTCCAGTAGATACCTCTCTGGTTTCGTAAAATTTCGTTTTTGTTTCTGTTTACTACATCATTATTTACTTGTTATTAATGCCTTTTTCCAGGAGGGAGGATTTGATTTGGATATGACGTATATCACTGAGAATATAATTGCTATGGGGTTCCCTGCAGGTGATATGAGCTCTGGGCTTTTTGGATATTTCGAGGTAAATAATCTTTGCAGTATTGGCTGAAAGTTTTACCGTGCAAGTTTGATAGTTCTTCACCATTGCTGAATTGGTATTGCAGGGGTTATACCGGAACCACATGGAAGAAGTGATCAAGTTTTTCGAAACACATCACAAGGTAGACCTACATTACTTTTGGCCTGTATTACAAGGACACGCCTAAAAGATAAATTCTGCCTTTATATACGTATTTACACGGACACGCCTATTAATACTCCCAATACTTCAAGATACAACTCAGTTCGAAAACTTTGAAAAATTAGTTCCAAATCTGTCCACTGATCTTGCTCTAGACTTTCTTCTCTCTAGTGAAGTTTATGTAATGCCTTGGATTAGTCATACATATTATACGCATATGTCCTGCAAATTCGCTACCTTTTATAGTTATATATCTATGTTAAACTGCTAAATTCAATGATATTTATATTCTCTGTGCCGTGTCCTTGTATTTTAGTTTTTTAAGTTGTCGTGTCGAAGTAGCGTATTGGATATAAGACACTGACACCGTGTCCATGTCGTTGTAACACAGCTTTTGGCTTAATTCCAGGGCCAGGACTTAATACGGAATGGCGAAGGTTCTTGTAGTAGTCAATTCCTTAAATACTAGCTAGCAGTCTTATATTTCTTGGCATGGTTTACTTGAAATCTTGAGGATGAGTGTCTGCATCACTTTTCTTATATCTTTTCATTTGTGTGGTTTCTTTTGAAGTAGTTATGGTGGGTGCAATATTTTGTGTATTCATATGCTGGTGATGCTTCTTGTATGGCCTGCTGATCAATCTTAATTTTGCAGGGAAAGTACAAAGTATACAATCTTTGCTCAGAGAGGCTGTACGATGCAGCACTGTTCGAGGGAAAGGTGCAATGTTTATTTAATTTTGTTTTAACCTCGTGGCATGCTAAGATAGTCAAAGGACTATATCCTTTCATTTTTTAGTACTTCATTTCTGAGATAGCATTTTATTGCGCTAACTGCTACAGTGCTTCTGAATATCTTTAGAAGTTTCCCCCTATCTCTAATAAAAAAATCATCTTGGATAACTGTAACCTTCTGGTCCTGTTAAGGCTGTTCTCATTAGTAGAGAAGTTCTGTCTTAACTCTTAAAAAAATGCTAACTTATTTTGTCCTACCCACGATCAGGTTGCAAGTTTCCCATTTGATGACCACAATTGCCCACCAATCCATCTCATAAAGGCATTTTGTCAAAGTGCATACTCTTGGTTGAAGGAGGATATCGAGAACGTAGTTGTTGTGCACTGTAAGGCTGGCATGGCAAGAACAGGGCTCATGATTACTAGTCTTCTTCTGTTCTTGAAGGTAAGAGTTTGATTGTCAATGTCTTTGATTGGCAGATGTGGATTGTTATGATATATATTGCCTCATTTTATTTCACTGTTCAGTTTTTCCCGACAGCCGAGGAGTCTATTGACTATTACAACCAGAAAAGATGTATCGATGGGAAGGGGCTAGTTCTTCCAAGTCAAATTGTTAGTCTATATCTATAATTAACTAATGTTATCTTTGAATCAATCATACATTTCCCATATCTGATCAATAATTTTTTCCTTTTTTGTTTAGAGGTATGTCAAATATTTTGAGCGGATCTTAACATACTTCAACGGTGAAAATCATCCCGGGCGCAGGTATATACATTCCTGACACTATATGGAGTGCCCTAGTTATTGTTTAGTATGCTAATTTATGGATGATTTGCTTCACCAGGTGCATGCTTCGGGGATTTCGACTGCACAGGTGTCCCTATTGGATTAGGCCCTCAATTACCATCTCTGACCATAATGGTATATTTGCCTCTTTTTCAATCCAATTCCGGTCCTCCACGATTACACAGAAAATTTTATGTTACTCTCTATCTAGGTAGCTAGTTTTAAATCCCTCGATGTCTTTTGATTTAAGCTATTAGTAGTACACTGTAGAAGCCGGCACTTGCACCCAAGTATACATTTATGAAAATAATATCTGTTGTGTAATGTTCTTTTTAGTTATCTGTACACCAGACAACTTGTACTATCCACCCACCGAATTCATCCACAGGTGGATAATCAGCCCTTAGAAGTCTCATGCCTCACAATCAGCCCTTGTATATTATGATTGTTTCACTAGACCTATCATTTTATGGCCTTTTTCTTTGTGGTGTTCTATCAAGTCATGTTCTTATTTGATCATATTGTCAGAAATAGAACAAACCAAGTGTAGACCGTGTGGTGACAATATACACTACTAGGATTGGCAGATCTAAGTAGTGGGCTCACATCCAACTCGCTCCTCCTTAGATGATGGATACTTTTAACCTGCAATTGCAGAGACATGCATTTTCTTATTTCACGCTGTAGTTTTAAGGTTCAGCCTAGTCATTGAAGCAGAATACAAATGAACTACATCTTCACTAAGTTCCCAGGTTATTACAAAAAGAATAAAGACAAATGATGAAGCTTGTTTTCTGAGTACAATTGAGGAGAAATGACCTCTTATGATACAAGACTCTACAATCTTGTTGCTGTTGCTGCCTGCCAGCGTTAAGTGGTTTATCTAATTGTGGACACACTCAAAATTACTTTTTCTCCTTGATGCATTTTTATTCATTTATCCGTAGCTATAACCAATAGTGAAGACCTAAACACAATATTTGACAATTTGCAGGAGTTCTATTCTCTACAAAAACACATGCACGGACTAAGGATTTAATGGTAAATTCATTTACACCATTGTGACTGAATTGGTTTTATTGAACTTTGATTAATACCCTTTTCTCACCAGAATGTGTTCCAGCCTTCCGTTGACCATATATAAATCATTAAGTTCTTCTATTCTTGTCTTTCGGCTTTTATATACTTGGATTGCTCATATACTGTTGTATAGCATTGAAAATATACCATTTGTACTTCTTTCCTTCAAAGAACTCCAGATGTGTTTGTTTACAATGCATCATCTTTCTTTCTACAGCCAGAAGATTTCTGGTTTAGTTCACCAAAGAAAGGGATCATGGTTTTTGCATTACCAGGAGAGCCTGGCCTAACAGAGTTGAATGGTGACTTCAAAATTCACTTTCATGACCGACAAGGAGATTTTTACTGGTTTGTCACTAATCCATTCTTTCTTTTGTATTGATTTCTTTCGAGATGTGTTGATGGTTGTCAATCCACATGGACCACATTTGTGACATATCCCGAGCAAGTAGAAACTATTTTGAGTAATGTCTTTCTATTCTGTTCAACCGCGTCCTCCAAACTTTCTTGACCATTGTTGGCATAGACCAGCTGAATTGCTTTGCTGTAGTAAAAGATAGCAAAAAAGTTAACTTTATTTTATTAAGAGAGTGGAACTTTTGTCGCTATTTTAAGTTACATAACTTGAATCGTCCATAACTTTTTGAAAAGTGTATATTCATTAAGTTTTTTCTTTTTCTTTTTGCAAAATTATTTGTAAAGATGTGAGGTGCATCTTTGATAGTTCTCAAGTCTCCTGTCTTCTTTGAGAAAATAGTGATAGCTTATGGTATTACCTAGAAAAATTGAGTTTTTGTCTGTAAATGGGATTGTTTCTTCTTATTATGCTGCTGCTTAAGTTGCTACTTATCGGTGAATCTTTATGTCATTCAGTTGGTTGAACACGACAATGACAGAAAACAGAAAAGTACTGAAGACATCCGACCTTGACGGTTTTGACAAGGTATGACTGACAACAGATAAACATGTAGAGAAAGAAGTATTGTTGGTTTTGGAATTCATTACCTGCAGTAGGAAGCATTTTGGGACAAAACAGCCTTTATTTAGATCTTTTTCTCCACCTTGTTGTCTCTCATTTCTACATTTCTAGCATGTTGATATACATATTTTTGACATGAGTTCCACTTTCTCAGCGGAAGCTGCCTTCACCAGGTTTCCAGGTTGAGATTGTAATGATTGATTATGATGGTACAATCCCAACCAAGTCTAAAACTGAAGTCGCCACCAGCAAGGAGTCACCAGCAGGAGGCAGCTCTGATACCACTACTACTACTGGGGACCAGAGTGCATCAGCTTCCAAACCTAATAAGGACTCTGAAAATCAGGATAAGGATGATGTGTTCTCAGACACTGAATCAGAAGGAAGTGTTTCTTCAAAGAAACGGCATGGTCAAATGAGCTCTAGTGCAGGAAATACTACTACTGCCACCAATGATCCCAAAACCGGCGTTGCACCTGAGGAAATGGCAGACGTAACACGTAGAACTGAAAATGTGTCACTTGGAAATGACGGGCGTGTGCAGAACCCCACGAGTGAAGTGAAACATGATGGGACCGGTGCTGCATCCTCTATCGAGTCAAGTGATTTCAAAGCTATTGCTGCGGATGCTTCAGTTTTTAGTTTTGGGGACGATGAAGACTATGAAAGTGAGTAAATCCAAGTGAGCGATGGTGGTATTGATGAAATGATGATTATTATGTTTCCAGAAAATCCTTGTAAATTGGTTGTTTGAAAAACCTCTCTTCCTGACCAAACTGATCTTGATTGGTCTAGCATTAGTGAGATTTTTTTAATTAATGTGGAATTTGTTGAAAAAAAGCCTTTCTTTTTTCTCTGTAGAGGATGTTAATTAGATAAAACTCATTTCATTTGTTTTTTACTGTAACTAATTCATCAATTTCAGTAATTATTTTCGTGTTAATTAGTTTAATGCTACTTTCCCAGCCAGCTCTTGCCGTATCTCCCACAGTGCATACTTCACGTAGTCGTATGTTCACAATTTCTGCGTAATCTTTGTGGTTGTTGATAACTATGGGACTTGCGGTAGGGGCTTCTTCAAAGACTATATTCTCAAGTCTTTTGAGTGGAAAATTCTTTAACTGCATTACGTTACATATATACTATACCCACTTGTATTGTTTATTGATCCATTATTGAGTCCACCGAAAAGGTTGTTGGTCGTTCATTATTTATCTGTTTGATTTATTCAGTCGGTCCAAAAAGTGGCTTTCTTGTGTTTTGGCAGCGGGCAAGAGCTATTTCAAAATTTGAAGAATTCTCGTCTTAATTTTTATCCCGAAGAATTGGCCAAGAAGTCCCACTACTTGTAGAATGCTTCCAGAGGAGACTGATTCCGTCGTTGATACCGATACGAAATTGCGAATCCTAGACACTTTCCCGCCAAGACAATATCAAGAAATTTGGTACATCCCCATATTTCCTAAACATTTCACAACTTTAGTCGAAAGACTCGTTTGTGGGTTGAACACGCTAACTTTAGGACTGCAATTACTAAAAAAGGAAAAAAAAATGCAATGAGTTAATTGAGGTCATATTCACCAAAAAGATGAGTGCTGTATATGCTTCAACAAGAAAAGAAGAAAAAAAAATATTGTATGGTCAAGAACAACAAGAAAAGAAGAAAAAAAATATTGTATGGTCAAGAACATCCAAATGTTTGTCCCTCCCTCACAAACACGCTCATCAACGGTCAAACAAATGGACATCCTCAACTGGATAAATGGAGACCCATGTGGATCCACCCGTTACTTGGCGTCTTGGACACCCCCCAATTTGAATCCACCGTTTCCTTGCACGAATTCCGGTTTTTGATATGTTTGACGTCCGTGTTGACGCGGCAAAGTAAAACAGAAGACAATTAATGAGACGACGTCACGCGGTTAAAAGAAAATTCGTAGAAAGAGAGAAAAAGTCCTTTTTACAGTAGTAAATGAACTTTCCTAAACAAAGATACAGTACTCATATAAAAGAAGAGATGCTCACAATAAAAAACACAACGATATAATCAGAATTCTGCTTAAAAAATAAAACCTAGCGATAATAATAGTCATACTGCTAAATACTAATACTACTTCTTCTTTGTTCCAAGATCTATAGTACTCATGCATTCATCAGTTTCAGGGATTCACGGCAATCTTCTTGAAGTTACAGGTACTACTCTTTTGAGATTTCAATTTTGATACTTAAATCTTCTTTTCTTTCTTCAAAATTTGTTAGTCTGTAATTTTATTTATGAATTTTTGTTGTTGCAGTTGTTGGTTGTAATAAGTTGAAAGATACAGAATGGATTTCGAGACAAGATCCTTATGTGCTTCTTGAATATGGAAGCAGTAAATCTAGAACAAGAACTTGTACTGGTAACTATTTCTCAACTCTAGATTAGATCTCTCTCTTTGTTGTTACTAGTTAAAACCCTAATTATTTTGATCTTGTTCTTAATTATTTTTTTTTACTTTGATTTTGGTACAATATAGATGGAGGTAAAAACCCTACTTTCCAAGAGAAATTTAATTTCACACTAATTGAAGGACTTCGAGAGATTAATGTTGTGGTCTGGAATAGTAATACTCTCAAGGATGATGACTTCATTGGCAGTGGAAAGTATGTTTCTTAACCTTATACCAGTTAACAGGAAAAGCCCTAATTTCTGATCTTTAGTACTGTATTGAGTTGTTAAATCTATGCTATGTTTGTTTTTTTGGTTGTTTGTAGAGTTCAACTCCAAAAAGCTCTTTCTCAAGGTTTTGATGACTCAACTTGGCCAATACAAAGTGGAAGGGGCAGGTAAACCTTAGTTAGAAATCTTTGTTTTGCCCTTCAAGTCTAGCATATCTATTTATCTCTAAAAACAATATGTTGTTGTGTTGAACATTGCAGACACACTGGAGAAGTTCGTCTTATAATTCATTACTCCAATTTTGGTGTAAGTTCCATCTCTCTCTATGCTTACATTATCAAACCTGTAATTAGCACATATATCAGCAGTGATGTTATTGCTTAATGATAACATAATGTTAGGTTATGATTTTGTCCAAACTAACAACATTATACCTTATGGGTTTATCATTAGCAAATCTACAATTAAACTGCATAATTTGCTTTTAAGACCTTTCTCTTAAAATTGTTAGCATCATGTGTTTTCTATCATAGACATCACTGTTATCCATTGTAAATTTGTTAGGTAGTTACTAGTTAGCAATTTTCCTCCATTATTATTTTCCATGTTTAGATTCTTCTGTAAGTCTATACTTAGACCTTTATTTAAGTAACTTCTCAACAACACAAATCACTAGGAAGGAGACCTCTTCATATAGGGATCCATTCTGTATTATTCAAAATATTAATAAACATTACCACATGCCTAGTTGACTTCCGAAATATAATTAAGATTGAAGCCCTCTATATTCACTTGCAGTTTTAAAAGATCTAGTAGGAAAGAAATATGAATCTTATTCCTTTGTTGTGTTGGTCAAATGCAGAAACATGGAACAGCTGGTGCACCATCAGCACCACCCTATATGCATGCTCCACATAGCACAGGTTATGGTGCTCCTTCTGTGCAAACTGCACATTATCCTTCAGCAGTGCCCTACTCAACTGCGCCTTCATATCCCTCCTACCCACCAAATCCATCAGCTTATCCACCATCTTCTTACTATCCTACTCCGCCAGCCGCCTATCCTCCCCAACCAAATGCCTATCCTCCCCAACCAAATGTCTATCCTCCACAGGCATACCCTCCTCAACAGCCTTATCCACCTCCACCACAGGCTGCCCCATATTATCCACCAGGTAACTTTCTTCTGCACTGCTTTTTAGCTTCTGTCTACTGCTTTTTAGGATGTTGCAAATCTGATGCTTACCGAGTTTCATTTTATCTTTGTGTTCAGCCCCTTATCCATATCCTCAGCCACCCAGATATTGATATGCAGTCAATTTGCGCCCAGTGCTTGCTCAAGTGAAGATCGGGTACTCTGATCACTCATAATGTGTACATTGCTTTGCTAGATGTCTGACTTCATACTGCTTTGGTTGTATAATATTTTATGACTGCTTCTAGATAGTGATTTTCCACGCTACACATTTCAGCCGACTTGTGAATTCATATGCCTTCTTTATAACTTTATCTCTTTTTTCCTTTCTTTTGTGCTTATAAATATATAAACCACGAAGGTACTTTCTTTTGTGCTTAAATTAAAAATATGTTGAGCATAGCCAGCACAGGAATTACCTGTCATCTTTTTGAATAACTTCACCAATACCTGCAAATGGTTATCTGATTATCATCACAATCTAACTTGTGAAAACCTGGTTGTGGAAATATCCATGGCACAAACATTTCCCTAGTGCCACTGGAAACAGATTTGTCCATGTTCTTCACCGATTGATATTCCTTGTATTCCTTAGCATTCTGAATAGCTCTCGCTAGAGTCCAGAATGGTTGAAATGCTTTATTGCGAAAGACATCATCATTTCTTTCTTTTGAGATGAACCAAAAAATCATTTCCTTTCAATCCTTATGACACATCCAGGATGAGATCCAATTTCCCTGCTTATACAAAGACTCGTTTGAGTAAACTCTGTCGAGTCTTGTGAGGCATAAAAAACTTTTGATATTTTGAGGACAATTAAGACTCCATAAACATCTCCAATCCTATATTAGACTGAGGTAAGTCGGCCCTTTCTAAAAGTAAGATAGTTATAAGAGCAACTGCAGTGGACGAGCAAACCTATAATTATGGTCCAGGGACGAGACGCAACGGGACGGAGTAAAGACTAAAATCTGGACCAAAACCAAATTTCAGACCATATTTGGTCTGGGACCAAGACCAAAACTATATATAATGGAGCGGAGGTATAATCACCGTTTGGCATCGGGCGTGTGTATAATCTATGCCTGTTGTGAAACGTACGTAAAGTCACCGTCCCATAAAGAGGCGTGTATATAAGTTACGCCCGGTTCAGGCGTTGATAAAATGTTCGCCCGTTGGGACGTTGCTAAAGTTTACGCCCCACGTCAGGCGTTCATAAAATTAACGCCCCATTCAGACAAAGATTATACAAACGCCCCAGCCAGGCATTGATATTCTTAACGCCCCACGCCAGGCGTATATATAGTTAACGCCCAACGCCAGGCGTTTATATAGTTAACGCCCCAGACAGGCGTTGATATAATTAACGCCCCACTCCAGGCGTTTATATAGTTAACGCCCCAGACAGGCGTTGATATAATTAACGCCCCAGACAGGCGTTTATATAGTTAACGCCCCAAGCTTGAGTTTAAAAAAAAAAAATACTTAGACAAAATTGATTTTGAAATTTTTTTATACCGTTGGTAATTCGAACGTTGAAGAAAATGGAACGTTGGATAATTTGGAACGTTGGAAAGTTTGGAAGACATTTCGGAACGTTGAAAATTTCGGAAGAAACACCTATATATACACATGAGATCCTGTGACATTTTACCACGACTAAATACTTCAAACTATCCACACCAATAAGAAGAAATATTGTTTCTGCTTTCAAATCAGTTGGAAAATTTTCACGGATTCGCTTACAATGGCACCAAGAGTAGCACGAGGTCCAAATTTTACGAAAATCGAAGATGTAACAATGTGTAAAATTCATTTATCTATATCTCAAGATTCTAGTGTTGGAACTGATCAATCAGAGGCGACGTTGTGGACTCGTATCAAGGATGATATTGAACTTCATTTACCTAATAATCCAGAGCGGTCTTGGAGTTCTTGGAAAAAACGATATCAGGGAATAAGTAAAGATGTGGCGTTATTTTCGGCAAAAGAGACAGAAGTTGAAGGTGAATATCATACTGGATGGGGTCCTGAAAAGAAGGTAAGCATTCTTGATTTTTCGAACAATTGTTTTCTAATATTTAATAAGCGCCCATGTACTTAAGTGTTTTTAAAAACATTAACAGCTTGAAGAAGTTAACAAGAGGTTCAAGGAATGCAACGATGGGAAAAAATTTAAGCACGAAGAGTGCTACCCAGTTGTGTTAGAAAATATAAAATATAATCGACGATCGACTTTTGTATTCGATACGACGCATGATTTGGACAACAATGAGAATAACGAGGAAGATGATGAAGGACCGCAAACAACAACTCAAGGAGAGACCGGTAACGACACAGATGGGGAAGACATAGAGAACACATATCTTCGTAAGATGGGGAAAAAAGCAGCAAAAAGATTGAAGAAAACAGGGAGAGAGAAATCCAATGTCCAAGTCAACATGAGCCAATCTAGGGGGGTGAATCCCATCTCACCAAATGGGAAGTGAAAAGTGTTTGTTGTATCCCAAAACCGCTCAACAATATAATCAACCATTGAATGGTTGGTTTCGCTACATTGTATGTCCAATAAATTTTGCCATCCCGCTTTTTCAATAATATATTTAGCTCTAGGACAGTGTTGTGAAATAGTTTGATACTGATGAATTACCGATGCCAAAGATCCACGATGTTGATACTTCAATTTGTGCTCCCCTGTAAATGTGATGTCCGTAGTAGCGTGCGGTTTATCATCTTGCAGTATAGGAAACCTCCCTAACCGGGGAATATCAACCTCCTTAATTGTACCAGTAGCGATTAAGTTATAATCCTCTTCGGCTACAGATTTTTGTTTCTTGTTCGTCTTCACGCGACCATTGAAACGCGCTGTGAATTTGTTCAACATCTGTGCACACACAATATAGATGCAGTTACATTATTAAAAGACCAACCCTCATTAACGAATATTTTTATTAGTCCATCACCATTTATATTCCAAATACTATAAATCCTTAACACAAACCATATCAATTCCAAATTCTATAATTCCAGAAACACAAATTAAATCGTCACCGATGCATTTCCAAAATCATTACAAGATTCCACAACCCAATTTAATCACTTCAAGATTCCATAAAAATCACTAAAAAATCAATTCCATACTCACGCAATTAGCTCTTCTACATATGTAACTCCCAAAATTTACATAACTACAATTTACATAACTAAAATTAATCACCTCAAAATTCAATAAAAAACAATACAAATTCAATTATTGGTAACCATATTCACATACAACATGCAGAAAACCAATAATTAATCCAATAATTTACATAACTACAATAATTTACAATAATTTAAAATTAATCCAATAATTTACATAACTACAATTATTGATAACCATATTCACTAAAATTAATTACCAACAGACAACATGAAGAAAAACAATAATAGGAAGCTCTCAATTGAAATAGGTTGATTGAAACAGTTGAAGGGTGAGAACTATTTCCCACATAATCTACATAACCACGGATTTTTACAATACCCAAAAATAATAAATCAAATTTTTACAATACCACTGTGGAAGCTCTAATAAATTTTAGTGAATAGATTATAAATCAAATAAAAATTTACAATACCCACAAATCAAATTTTTACAATACCCACAAATAAATTTTTACAACCACTGTGGAAGCTCTAATAAATCTAACTATTTAAAAAAAAATTTAACCAAATTTACATAATCATCAAATATGGTTTTTTTCACATACATATTAATCTCTAAAAAAACATAAAACACACATACCCAATTAAATTTAACCAATTTCATATTCATATTTGTTCGTTAAAACCAAATTTTAGATAAACTAATTTTAAAAAATAAAACCCTAAATAAATTATACAACAATATGGATAAAACAAAAGAGATTAAGAAAAAAAAAACATACCTCTTTTGTAACCCGGGTTCATCAAGTATCTTGGTTTTTTCTTTTCTTTTACTGCTCGTCGCTGTGATGTTTTTGTTAAGAAGCTGTGTTTGTGGGCGGTAGAAACAAAGAAACAAAGAGGAGGTAGAAAAGAAAAGAAGAAGACGGAGAAGATTAGGGTAAAGGGAAAGTGAACACGTGGGCTATACGTGGTGGTTAGAGATTGGCCGGGCTTTAATGCCACACGTGCTAGATACGTGTGTTAATAGAAGTCCAACACTATACGTACGCCTGCCATGAGGCGTTGATTCCTTCATTCGCCTGAATGAAACCAAGCGTTGATTATACGTACGCCTGAGAGAAGAGGAGGCGTTGATTATACGTACGCCCCACGTCAGGCGTTGATTATACGTTCGCTCAAACAGGCGTTGATTATACTTACGCCTCAAAACAGGCGTTGATTATACGTTCGCCCCACGTCAGGCGTTGATTATACGTACGCCTCAAAACAGGCGTTGATTATACGTTCGCCTGAAACAGGCGTTGATTATACGTCCGCCTCAAAACAGGCATTGATTATACAAACGCTTCATTCAGGCGTTGATTATACGTTCGCCACACCAGGCGTAGATTATACAAACGCCCCTTCTCCGAGCGTGAAATATATGTACGCCCCACAACAAGCGTATTCTTTACCAACGCCCCACAACCAGCGTTAACTATATCTCCTCCCGGCCCAAACGAAGATTATACCAACGCTCCACATGCAAGCGTGGATTATACATCCACCCGACTAAATATACTCCACCCGACTAAATATACTCCACTGCCTTAACGTGACACTACAGACTAAACTCAAATTTAATCGTTTGTTTTGGTCTTTGATCTTTGGTTTTGATCGTACCACTGTGGACGCTCTAAGCCTCCTTGATAGTAAGCTTACCTGATTTACTAGCAGACCAGATAAGCCAGCCTATCACATTGACTATTTTGACCATCTTCCCTATGTGAAAGTTTTCTGAGTTCCCCTTGCATTTTCCAAAACTTTGTTGTTGTTGTCTTGAATACCTCTTGACAGAGCAAATTGTTCACAAACCTATGTTAGGAAGACTAACCACTGTGCTTGTTTTAAATATATGGGAGTACATGAGCATCCAATCTACAAGACATCCTTCAATCCCCCAAATTCAGTGTCTACATACAAGGAGTTGGTGGACTGTGTCACACTGACCAACAAAGAGAATGTTACTACTACGAGCATCCTTCAATCAATGCACTATTTCAGCCGCTAACATCTTGTTTTATTGCGCGTTTGGTTGCACAAAGAGCCCAGTTACATATACCCAACCGACATGTAACTTTCAACAAAGAGAAAACGAACAAATGTAGCATGACATGCAGTACATAACAACAGTCCTTGACGTTTCAAAATAAAAGAAAGAAACAGCCTTTGGACTATTATTTCGTTGAAACCAGCTTTCTATTCAAAATTCACAAAATAGACATCCATTTAGAATCTTTGAAAATGTATAAAGACAAGTGTAAGAACAACTCTCCATTATACAGGAAAGAGACACCAATTTCCATCAAAAATGAAGGAAAAAGACACCAATTTACTGCTATTTTGTATACGTTTCTTATGATTGCTAAAAGTCTTGGCTAATACTAAAATGTGCAAGATGCATGAAAATATGGGATATTCCTCCCAATACATATCCATGACATCAGGGGAAAGAAGTACGAATACAAGACTAGCACATGTGGAGCTCATTGAGTGGCTAATGCAGTCAATGACTTAAATCTCTAGTAAGAACAAATCAAATGTGGAACAAGATTTGACAAAGAAAAATCCCAGAAAAAAACCCATCAAAGCCCCAGGACAATGACTTGACAGTGAGATCAGTTAGAACGCTGTGTAATATGGTTGAAAGGACGTTCTGCCAGGGTCAAACTGAAATAACAGACGAAGTGTTCGATATTGGACCAGAAAGGTTTGGCACACGAGCATTTAAGCTATATGGTCACCAGCAAAGAGATGTGGAGACACAGTTGACAACCATATAGTTTTTGACTAGTGACGCTCTAAAAGGGCTTCAAGCAGAAATATCCAAGGGAGGGGCCAGTACTGTAGGTCGGTATCTAATTCTAGTCGACCTTTTTTTTGTTGTTTCATTGGCAACCCCTGCTTAAATGTGAATAATTTCAACATTTTTGTTCAACCGATGTTACTGATGCAGAAGTTTTTCAAGCATTAAATACCTTTCCAATCTGCTTTGACAGTTCAACTCCATTGCCACTCTGTTTTTGCATTTTCTTTACTTCCAGGTTCCAAGGTATGTCAGTGTCACCGTCTTTGACATGCAATCCATCAATGGAAGATCAAAATTGACTGCAGAGTATCCATTTTAACAATTAACTTGACAGGAAACAAATGTTACCATAGAAAAGAGATTTTTTCTTTCTGTACCATAATTGCAAATGAAACAGGGGTACAGATAACCAAGAATGTCCGAACAATTTTGCCATCTTAGAATTACATGGGATAACGATATATTAACTACCTCCCTTCACACCTAAATAGTTGTTAAATTTACTAGACTTTTCTAAATAACAGTTTGCAGGAAAAAATAAATACTTAAGAGAACCAAATTATATTTCTGGAACTAGTTCATATTTCGGAGTGCGTCAGGAGGAAATTGAGTCTGCATCAGCAATTTAAGTGCAGTAGAAGAAGATGACCAAGTTGGCAACTCAAGCGATTACCAATACCAAATTGATAATATTCTTAGGCTAGTAGTAACCAAACTTAGTTATTCAGTCATCCAACTCTATGCAGGGCTTTTATGAATCACGTGTTTACATGATCTACTCTTATGTCGTCTCGACATGCTTGTTTATGGAGCACATAATATGTAGTATATTCCTAAACCTACTTCATTTATCAGATTTTGTAACCAAGAAAGAATACATAAAAACTGATCATATCTAACTTGAGAATTGATCTCCCATTTTGAGTCTGCGCTATAAAAGACCATGACTAAGGCAATAACCAAACAAAATGGACAATTGAATATAATATCCAAAAGCAAGAAACAAAACTTTCGAACCAGCCTAGATTCTGAGGCAAAACAACTGAGGAACAAGGGACTGTTTATGCGGATAACAAAATCAAACCTGAGCGCAGTACTGTCAACTCAAGATCAAGGATCCACAATGCCTTCCCTGCGCTAGCATGAGATTCAAATGAGTGCCCACCGAATCTGAGACAAATAGCTGCTGGGGTCAGTGAAGAAGTTGACTGGTAGGCTTCAGAAAAAAACTGCACTTTAACAAGCCTATCACCTTACTTACCTGCATTTTACAACTTGAAACAAAGTTGCAATATCTGAATCATAGAAACACATTTTCTCAAGAATGGCCAAAAAATAGATTATCAAACGATGAATCACAAATGAAATGCAATAAAGAAAATTGGAGCACCAAATCTCCAACGATTTGTCATTTCTAACCATTCGGTCCAATTTGAAAGGAATAAACAACATGATACAACAACAACATAGCACGCACACACGCTTCGCAAAACAATTAAAACAACACATTTTTTTCTCCAAACATTATAAACTGGTCTAACTACTATGAGAGCCATTGTTACTGTTTGCCCATCTTCCAAATGTGCACGCAACAAAATTTCTCCCTGCAAATAAGGCTAACCTCGCCTTGGGCAAAGCAGATCGACCATTACTGCTAGATGCAACATCAGCTCCACCAGCAGCTGCATTCTGACCGAACAATGGAGTGAATTCTGCAGCAGTTTCTTGAGCACCACCATCGCTAGTACTTGCATCAACTTGTTCAACTGCTGCAATATCCAAATTTATATCCAACGCCTGTCTACTCGCTCTTAACCAATCCGCACCATCACAAGTTACACCCTTACACTTCTTAATCTTCACCTTGACCAACTTCGGGCAACCACCAGCAAGCGCTTCCATGCCAGAATCAGAAACAGGGCATGCTTTAATACATAGTTTCCTCAGAGCAACAAATTTCGCAGCAATACATGAAATCTCTGCATCACCAATTGACTCACTTCCACAAAGCGCTAACCTTTCTAGGTTCAAACAATTCGACCCAAGTTGTCCTAAACTCAGACAAGTTGGATTAACACCAATCAAAACAAGTTCTTGAAGATTCGAACAAGATTTAGCTATAGCAATCAAACCCTCATCTCCAATCCTGTTAGTTCTCCACCCATCAATATGTAGCTTCCTAAGAAGCTTGCAGCGAGCAGCAATCGACGTCAGCGCCATATTTGTACACTCAGGAGTTTTAACTAGATGCAAAATCTCCAAATTCGGCGAATTCGAGATGGAAGCAAGACCACGATCACTAACCTGCAGCCTCTCCAAATGAACTTCAACCAATCCACTAACTCGTTCAGCTATCGACTCCAGCAGATTATCCCAGTCCCCTGAACACCTAAAAAGCTTCAAGGTCTTCAATTTCTTAGAACCAACAATCAAAGGACCAAAACACTGTCCGTTATACAACTCCTTCAAGCATATCGTCTTCAACGACCCAGCAGCCAAACCAGGTCCAATCGGCTCCGCAGCAGCTCCGTCCGTAATCCCCCGGAGCCGCTTCACCGATAACTCTTCCAGCGCCGCACAATGATTAAGCACAGCGTTCATCCCTTTAGCTCCAAAAGTACAAGATCCACAAGATAATTTCTTCAAATTCAAACAATTCTTAGCAAAACCAATCATTCCAGTATCCGTTAATTCACGGCATGCTCTTAGCTTAAGACGTGTAAGATTACGGCAACGAAATGAAATCAAAATCAAAGCATCATCACCGATACTAGTAGTTTTCCGATCACATTTCAAAGCAAGTTTAGTAACAGAATCAAATCTAGAAAACAACGATGGGATTACAGCAAGTAGATCTGATTTTGCATCTAGTGATAATCGATGACGACTTTGTCCTTCAATCTGAAACCATCTTTTACATACTAAAGAACATTTTTTTCTATCTCCAGATCCAAGTGACTGGAAAATATAAGCTATGCATTCATCAGGCAGCTCAGATAAGTAATCTATCTTGTTGCCGGTGCCGTTGTCGGATTCAATAACAATAATTCTTCTCTGATTAACAAAATCAGTGTTATTATCATCAAGATCGACTTCCATATCATCTTCATCGGTTGTTTCTAACGGTGAAATCATTGATACTGATTTCATTTTTGACCTCGGATTTGAGTTCGATGATTGAATTTGAATCCCTCCTCCCCCTGAATGATAAGAAGATGAGGTCGAAGATGAAGGGGAAGAGAGAGATGAGCCCATTTGAAGAGAAACAAAAATCTGTTTTCTCCTTCTCCTCTAACCTTATCTTTCGCTGAGATAGAATAATACCTACCAACGAAGTAACGGCAAATGAAAACAGCTTAATATAGAAGGAAATATTATTTGGGTTTTTGCTTTGTAGAAAAGGATGAACCTCCAGACAAATTTATGATTTTTCTTTTTTTCTTTATATAACTATATAGTGCTGTATTTAATTAATCAATAATGCTATATGTCCCAACTCTCAATCCGGTTTTTTGCAACCCAACTTAGGTGGCGCCTATATGGACGTGAATCTTTACTGATTCTTTTTTATTCCCTTTTTCTTTTTTTCTTTTTATAAAAGATACAAAATCCCACTGAATATCTGCAATATCTCATTTTTGCTAACTAAATCCGATAAAATCCTTTGATAGAGGGGAATACCGTAAAATGGGCGGGAATCAGTAATACTCAACTGTTAAATTTTCCAAATGCGTTCTAAACTTATAGTTGGGGATAAAAATATAAGATATTGTGCGGATGTGGCAAGTATGGATAATAATAGTGGCTAGTGCTTCTAACACAAGATAGATACTTGCACTCTATACTTTCTCCGTAAAAAAATAATAGAGACATTTGAGAAAGGATGGAAACGAGATAGAAACGTTGTATGAAAGGATTAACTGATGATTTTTATCAAGCATTAGACAACAACAATGATAAAAATACCAAACAATCTACTCAAAACAATATTGAGTTCAAAATGTCATTCACCCTTCCAATAATTTATACTGCAGATCAGTGAAGCAAAAAAATGAAAATTGACTCTAGAGATAACATAACATGAACGTAGTTAGCTATCATCAAGAATAAAGACAAAAACATAAAATTAATTGTTTTAGATTGGAGGTTACTACACAGGGAACCTCATTCACGAAACCAAAATAATCCACTGGTTTGATCTTCTAGTCCAGGGAAACCATTGGGTTCTTGTTGCATTTGCTTGAAGTTAAATAGGACACTTTGTGAGCTCATCATAATGCTCTCTTGTGTCTGGTTTATTGTGAGACTCTCTTGTATTTCTCCTAGGCCTGTTGAAATTCCTTCGCCATTTGATCCCATGGACACTGCTAGGCTCTCATTGATGGGAGACTCCTCTACCATTTCTGGAGGAAATGATTGTATGGGATGATAAACCTACATACAACCAAAATCAAGAAAATAAATATCCATTATGAAAATGATCAACACTCTGTCACCAACATACAGTTGTGATCATGCCAAAAATTAAGTGACTAAAACCACCCCAGAGCTTCAGAATCTTTCCAAGTAATGATAAATGATTATACAAAGCTAAACAAGTTTGAAAATTCATATTTCTGACATCACTTTGCAGCCTTTTAGGTGCCAAAAAAATTGTACGTTTGGGCAAGGATTATGGCTATGCTTTCTTCATAGAACATTTTTTGGCTATATTCTTTCATCCTTCAATTTCTGATTTTTCATTTATATGTTATCAAAAACACAATTTGTCTTACATAATACCAAGTAATTACCTCAACATCCTGAGCAATGGTTACCTCATCATCTTGAGCATACTGATTTAGTTTGCTTCTTTTTCCAGGCTTCTTTGGAGTATGCTTACACGATTCCACTTTAGTGTTCCTTTCTCTAGATTTCTTTGGAGTAGTATTACTCGATTGAGCTCTAGAGTTCCTTTTTCTAGGTTTCTTTGGAGTACCAGCTGTAGTCTTGGACTGATTCGAGTTGTTTCTTTTTCTTGTTTTTTTGACAGGAACATCGACTTGAACATCCTACAAAAACATCCCCATGAGTTAACTTGTACGATAAGTAATTCAAGAAAGTAATTGAATGTTAAGTATTGTGAAAGTAGAATGTACCTGTGCATTTTCCTCGGACTGATCTCTTTTCTTTTTTCTTATATATCTTTTTCCCTAGAATTTGGTTTTTAATCTCAACTTTTTTGGTCGACCTTTGGTTTGAGCTACATGTGGATCAAGTAATTTGTTGGAGCGCACAGTAGCACTAGACCATTGCTATTTAGGATCATTTAATTTTGTGGACATAGTATCCATCCACTCAATAACATGAGTACAACGTTCTTCGCTCGTGGATGCAAGATATGCAATTTTCATAAAGGCTGAACACATTTTATCATACCTTTGTCGTTCAGGAGTTGCAGAACAAGCATTAAAATTTACTTTAACCTTTGTATGGCTCCGAGACACATCTTTCCTCCATCTCCTTAAAATATATTTTTCTGGAAATTCATCAACATCATTTCGAATAAGGACAACCAACGCGTGTCTGCAAAGGATTCCCCTGGATTCATACAAACAACAATTGCATTGTACAACACATTCATCTTTCTTATATGATATAGTAAAAATCATTCTCTTTTTTCCTTCCCCAACTACGATATCTTCTCGTATGCCATAAGTTGAGAGATTATCGTTTTCTTGGGAACTCATGAATATACAGTACATCATTCCTGTCAGTTCATCTTGAAACTCTTTGAATTTTGATGTGGTATATAGCTTTCGAACTTGTACTTCATACTCATAAGTAGTAACAATTGATAGCATTGAATTGTGCGATTTAAAATCAGACTGACTTTCTTTTTCCACTTTTTCATTTGTTGCTTGTTCATATTGATAAACAAATTGTTTCAACATGGTTTTGGAAGTTACATAATCCTTAAAGAAAGCGTTAATGCTTTCACTTCTTTGAGTGGTTGACATCCCCGCCCAGAAATGGGATTTGACGAAACATGGCACCCAAAGATGTCTCTCATCATATAATGTAGTCAACCATTCATTCTCATGCAAGTTATATTCTTCAAGGAACACAGACCAGTCTCGTTCAAATTCTTCAGGATCTTGTGAATCGTAAACAACACTGAGCATATCGAGACTAATAGCCTCATACTTTTTGTAGCTTCTAAATTTTTCAGGTAACTTTTTCATCACATGCCAAAGGCACCAACGATGCTTGGTATTTGGAAACACAATCTCTATAGCGTTTTGCATAGCTTTATCTTGATCTGTTATGATTCCTTCTGGAGCTTTTCCATGCATGCATGTAAGCCATGTTTCAAATAACCAAGCAAATATATCTTTGTCTTCACTCGAAATCAGCCCACACCCAAATAAAATAGATTCACCATGATGGTTTACACCAACAAAAGGAGCAAAAGGCATAGCATACTTGTTTGTCAGATAAGTAGTGTCAAATGTGACAACTTCTCCAAATTCTTTGTATGCTTCTCTACTCCTTGGATCTGCCCAAAGCATATTCTTTAAGCGACCCTCATCATCCAGGTCCATATTGTAGAAGAAATCAGAGTTCAAACTTTGCATTAAAATATTTTTGAACTGCAAGAGCATCACCTTCCCCGAGTTGTAAATTTCGTGCTTTCTGAATATAATTCAAGGCGTCTTTTTTTAAAAATGAAAGATTTTCATGCCCGCCTTCTTCAACCACAAAAGAATTATAACTTTTACTTCCCTTGATTCCTGCCTGGTCATTTACTTCAAGTCTTCTCTTCGCCGAATCACTTATATACCGGTGACAAGAAATAAAACGAGATTGGCCAGGGCTCAAAATTGTATGATTGTGAACAAGATTTATGCTATTAATTCTCCATCGACCATCTATGTCTAAACTTGCTGATAGTTGAGCTTTGCAATCTGTTCTACTACTAGGTTGAGGTTTCAACGCATTTTTTCTTCTACTCACAGTCTTACCCGCCTTAGTACATGTAAATGTAGTCCATCTTAGAACCCCCTCATCATCTTTTCTGTTTGATCTTTTCTTTACCCCAAATCCTAATCGTTTGCTGTAATCCTTGTAAAAGTTGAACAGTTCTTCTCTATCGCCGAATGTCGTACCAACAACCGGCGCCCCATGATTAACATCTTCGTCTTCTCTTCCTTCTATCTTATCATCGAATGCTTTAGCTTCTTCCATGTCTTCCAAAAAAAAACACAAATCAGTAACATATCAAATTAAAAGATAAAAAAAGAAAGATTGCAATCAACATAGCCAAGTTAAAAATAAAACAACAAGATCTACATATACTGTTGTATCTACAATTCTACGTAGTATGATCAGGTTATGTTTCCTACTTCCTTGACAAAAAAAATCATACAAAAAGAGGACTACTAGTAAAACAATCATCAATCATATTTGCACTAAGAGATCATCAATTTTGCTGATTTGGGTATGAAAATACTATAGATTATAGCCAGATTTTTTAAGTTAGATTCTTACCATCTAAATCTCTTCTTCAGCAAACTTACAATAGAGATTTCTTAGGGTTTGTTTAAAAGAAAAAGAAGCAGTTGAGTATTACTGATTCCCGCCCATTTTACGGTATTCCCCTCTATCAAAGGATTTTATCGGATTTAATTAGTAAAAATGGGATATTGCAGATATTCGGTGGGATTTTGTATCTTTTATAAAAAGAAAAAAAGAAAAAAGGAAAAAAGAAGAATCAGTAAAGATTCACGTCCACGGAGGCGCCACCTAAGTTGGGTTGCAGAAAACCCGATTGAGAGTTGGGACATATAGCATTATTGTTAATTAAATTTGTTGGTTAGTGTTTGTTTAATGAAATTTTGTAATTTCGTGAAATGATGAGGAGGGTTACTCATTAATAATGTCAGTATTATGATGGTGGTGAGGATGATTTATTATGTATTATATGTGGGGACTCTGAATGACTCATTTCGTTCTGAATGCATGAAATGAACCGATTAACTACTGAGTACAAGCAAAAATTATTGGTGAAATAATGCGAACAAGTGCAATGAATATAATTTGTAACAAACATAAAAAATTTATCACAAAAATTAGCTAGCGAAATTTGATGTAACTATATCAGTATGAATGTGCCGCGAATGTAGTAGTTAGAGATTCTAAATGGCTTCATGAACTGTTTATGGAGGTCATGATTCATGCGTGAACTGGACTCAATACAGAATAATGCAAAATTAGTGAGAATACGAATAAAAGTCTAAAGTATATGCATGCATTCACGTTTCTTCACTATTTAACAGACAGTTACTTGTGAATCCACTTGTCTTTCTTCTTCACGGATTCTCCGAGTCTATTCAGTTGTAGTCTACTCTCATGATTTTATCAGTTTCTGAGTGGGAGATTCTCATACGCGTTGTTGTAGGTGAAGCAGAGTTGAAGGGTCAAATGAGTATGAGTGTCTTGTTTATTCCACGGGTTTGAACTTCAATTAGGAGGTGCAACTTAGAAATTTCACTACAGGGAGTTATTTCATTTTTTTGTTGTTGTTACAGCAGGGACGGACATGTACATCACATACTAAAAGTTACCATACAAAATGGCAACTCAAATAAATGACCAGAGCATCCACTGTACCTAATATTAGTAGGTGCGGGATTGTTGCATCACTGGAATGAAAAAAAATCTAGACAACTGCAAGTCCCATAAATAAGCTTGTAATCCATCTTTTTGTCGCTACGATGAGAAGAAAATAAATACGGCCCATAAAAGGGCCAAGTCCATAGGCTTGCCGGCAAATAAATTTAACGGCAAATAAATTTAACTGCACCCCTCTGAAATCAAATGTTGTGTCCGTTTTAGGAAAAATGATATTTTTTATTTTTTTAATTTCATCCCAAACCAGGTTAAATTGAAAAGATGAAAATATCCTAAATTATAAAAAATATATTTTTCCGTATCTTCAATTCTTAGGGACTAAGCCAAGCTAGTCGGCCAACCAACGGGAGAATTGGGTACCACCGGATGACTAAATTTAGTAGTAGGCTTTAAAGTTCTGTTAGAAGCTTGTGGTTCAAAGTTGAAAAGAATCATTATAGACGACGACTGGTTAGTAATGTTAGGCCGGTTGGGTTTTGACTCTTGTTGAGTGTATTTTCTCTTTTGAAAGAACGATTTTTTTTGGGGACCATGGTTTTTTTGGGACCATAGTCCTATTAGGTCACCTACACTATAGTTATAAGGGGTGTTCTAAAGCATTGAAATGACTAACCTATCCTTAACCTAATTTAATTTAAAATCAACCCAATAACTACCTATATATATATATATATATATATATATATATATATATATATATATATAGCTTAATTTAAAACATTAACAAAGATGTTCTCACAAACCCATTACTTGTCATTCGTTTTTGGTTGAATAAATGAGAAGTAATCATTAAAATGAGTTAAAGATGGAAGTTGCAGAGAGGTTTAATGGAGGATTTTTTTTTCAGAGAAAAGTTCGGTTATCAAGAATTGATTTTTTCTTAACCGAACTCAGAGTTCGGTTGATTCGCAAAAAAATACTTTTAACCGAACTCCTTGTATTAGAACAACACAAGTCCATAAGTTCGGTTCCTTCGCAAAATAAGGATATCACCGAACTTTAGTTTACGAAAATAATGAGAAGTCCACAAGTTCGGTTCGTTCGCAAAAATGTTAAGTTTTCTTTGTAACCGAACTCTACCTTTGAAACTTCGTAACCGAACTCTACCTAATTCGCCAAGAAATAAATTTCATAGTAACCGAACGTTTTCCTAACTGCATATATGCATATATAAGCCCAGTTCGGTGGATTCACAAAATATGTTGAAGTTTGCGAACCAACCGAACTTCTAACACTAGGTTACTTTTAACCTGCAGTTCGGTTGGGAACTTGGTTGCATTGAAGTTTGCGAACTAACCGAACACACAAGATGTACCCAAATAAATTGTTAAGTTCAAAGTTCGGTTACCTACCATTTTATCCTAGGTAACCGAACATTACACTGTATGACCAAAACCTCCATTAACGAGCGAGTTCGGTAACCTGCGTGTTTGGAAAACGTAACCGAACTACACTTTCAGGTGTGTTCGGTTACATGTTCTTGACATATGGTAACCGAACTGGCCCAAATCTACATAAAGAATTTCATTTTTTTTTGAAAGTTTGGAGCAATTCAACCAACATTATCTTAGTTTGAAGCCTACCTGGGTACCCAAATACCCTTCCTCCGGTTGTGGTTGGTAAAATCCGTCGTTTTTCATGTTTTCCTTCTTCATCTTCTCTAACTTTACTCTCTCAATAATTCTACTTCTTTAAAAAAAAACATCTGATTTTTTAATCTCACTAATTATCTTTAACTTAATCATTACACTAACTATTATTAACACTAACTAATCATCACCCAAAATTAATTAGGAGGATAATTTAGGTATTAATATAAATATCTAGATGAGAGGTGACCTAGATTTACTTCTAATGTCTTTACCCAAAATAAAATCATGGTCCAAAAAAAACCATGGTCCCTTTTGTTCTTTTCAAATGCAATAGTGGGCAAAGGGGATGACTGAGAAACACATTATTCACGGCACAAGAAACCAATCAAATTAAAAAAAATGGAAGACGTGGATTGAACTTTGTATTGTCACTGCTTGGATTCCCAAAAGCTGTTTTAAAATATGCAGCAAGTGGTCCACCTTCTTCTTTTTTGCTACAAATTTCAGCAAACATTGTTTTTGAGATTTTCCAAATACTAAAGTCTAAAAAAGCAAGACTACTCGATTCATACACTCCATTGTTGTCTTCAAAAGTTGTGCATTCCTGATTTTGTTTGGATTTCTTTTAGTTTTGCAGATCTGAGTAAGGGAGGGCAAGAAGAAGAATGCATGATAAGTTCTCGTGATGCCATTTCAAACGTGACGCTAAAAAATAATGTGGCAGGTGTGTGTGGCCCAAGATGAATCAATGCAGCTAACAGGGGTCTAGACTAGTAGTTTCAATGTTTCCGATATAGTCACCGATCACCTGGTCTAAGAAGAGAGACGGTTTCTTTTTCTCTTTTAATGAAATTGATGATTCCGAGAAGGTTTCCGGTTGCTCTTAAACTAATGAGAGGGTAGTGCAACGGTAACCATAGACATCTTCCATTGACAAAAAGAAGTTGAGGAATTTTGTGAAGTACCCATTTTCATTTGGCAATTTTTAAAGTGTTTCTGTTTTCTCATTAAATCTATGAAGTATTTCCATCTTGACCATTTCTGGCCTATTTTTTTTTATGAAAGAAAGAAAACGGCCAACGGTTATATTACATGAGAAAATTCATAAAAACTCCAGAATCCGATGAGTTGAACTAAGTTACCTATATCTTTTTAATAGGAAAGAAAAATGATTTGGCGATCTTGAAATTGGGGTAATGCTACTGAACAAGGCTCGGCGAACAAAAAAACATGGTTGTTGGAATAATAAACCAAGGCTATATTTGGAAGTCGAAGTTATCTTGCGACACAAGGTGTTTTCGTTCTAGAGAGTTGTAGAAGAGTTCTATTTTAGAGTTTTATTCTTATTAGAAAAGAGTCTTTGAGTAGTCGTCAAGTTTGTAAAACTATAAATAGGCTCTTGAGCCATGAGAATTTGTACATTGAATCGATTATCAATGTAGACGATTATTACTTCCACGTTTGTGCTCTCCTCTCTTTTGTTTCGGTCCAACATTTGGTATCAGAGCAAGGTGAGAGGAAGAGAGAGGAGAAGGAGATAGAGTTAGAGAAGATTCATATGTTTTTGGGTGTTACAAAATTGTTTAAAAAAAAAAGTTGCGCAGTCAGCTGTGAAGAAGACGTATGGTTTCTATCATAGCCTAGCTATTCTTGTTTGGAGATTTTGTTCGTGGAAAAGAAGTGAAGTTTTGAAGCCGTGACAAAAATATTTGTTTGGTTCTGTTGCCGGGAGGTCGAGTTCGTGTTGGCTGTCGAGAGTTGACTGCCAGTTTCTTGTCACGGGTAAACACGAGAACGAGATGAAGATGTGTTGTTTGATTATTCCTAAGATAAACAAGGAAATAGGTGGGTTTCGGTCAAGTTTTTGGATGGAGTACTTCTTTGGTGGCTATCATTAAGCTACCAGAGATGTAGAAGACTCGCTGTTGAGTGCGGATTAGAGTTGATTAATGATGAAGATGGAGAATACTCAAGTGTGGATACTGGTTGTTGTTCGGACGTGGAGTCTGTGGATCAAGATGATAACTTGGGTGGAAAAGGTTGCTGCTGATAATGGTGAAGAACGATCAATGATTGATCATGCTGCCATTAATGGTGGTTATCAATGGACAAATGGGTGTAGATTTTAGAGGTTCTTACGATGGCAGCAATCCAGCAATGACGATGATCGGAGATGATGTTTGTTTCCTTTGGCAGTGATAAGGAGGTGTGTTGTGCCTCGGTGATTGCCAGTTATCACAACGGTGTAGGTGATGATACTGAGAAGAACAAGGAAGAGTTTATGGGTCTTACTGCATAGAAGGGGATTCTAAGTGGTTGTTGTGATGGTGAAAGTTACGGAACAGAGTTATGATGTTGGGGTTTCACGACCTAGAACAGGTAAAAACTGTTACAGATGAACAAAAGCGTGACTGAAGGAAGTCAGAGTTATTAACAGAAATGTTACCAAAGGTTTATCACAGAAAAGTTTGTTACAGTTTAACAGAAGCGTGACAGAAGAAAAGTTCACAGTTTGTGACGGCAACAGGCGTGGCTGAAAGCAGTTTTGTGAAAAGTGATGTTACAGTAGTATGATGTGTATGTTGGTGACGGTGCAATGAACAAGGCTTGCTGTGGCAGAGCATTGGTTGATTCTTGAAGGTGAAGAAGCTTTGGGTGAGTGGTTGATTCAAAGGGTTAGGTTATGGATTCAAAATCAATATAAGTAGAGGATCAAAGCTGGTATTACAGTAAGGAGGACTGATACAGTTTGATAGAGGATCAAAGCTGGTATGCAGTCAGGACTGGTACAATTTGATGAAGTTGAAATCGAATTCAGAGACTTAGAATGACAAGGAAATGTTGGGTGGTTATGTTTGAGCTTAAGGGAGGATGGTGTCATGCTGGAGTTTAAGCTCAAACATGTTGGTTGAAGAGTTTATGACAGAAACTTGGAAAACCTACAAAGTGTGGCAGACTTTGGAAGAATAGTTAGAGCTTGTGGCAGAAGCGTGACTAGAACAGAGAAGAAGAAAGAACAACAAAGTTGTGAAGAAAAGAAGTATCGGTAGAATTCAGCTTCATTTCTTATCCTTTGTGCTAGTTATTTTGTTCTTTGATTGCAACATGAGTTGTAGAAGTAAGGCGTGTAAGAACCCTCAAGCTCATCAACGCTATTAGACTAGTCAAGAGAAGATTAAGCCGCTAATGGCTCGATGATAGACGCATTTATGTGTCTAATATATCTCAATTGTATATAGTGTTAGTGCTCGATTCTATACTTATTTGGTTATTTTATTTATTTGTAGGTGTTTTTAGAAGAATAAGGTTTTGCGGCGAAATTGGCTGAAAATGCGGCGTTTGGACCTCCGTTGATAGAGTACCGGAAGCACCTCAGAAATACCTCGGAGGAACCCCGAAAAAGTGCAGAAAATGTCCCAGAAAACTCACTATACGGACCCTCAATTTTGGATAAGGGGTAACCTAATTACTAAGGGGTGACCCATTTCCAGACAGCTGCTAAAGGGACACCGGAGCTGGATAGGGGGGCACCCTTCTTCTTCACGTTTAAAACAGAATTTTGGCGGGAAATTGGTTTTCAACTCTGGCAGTTTAGGGTTCGAATTGTTGGACGTGTTTTATGGAGATTCAATTGCCAAACTCGATCGGGATGGACTTTAGTGGACCAAACAGGGTTTATGTGTGCGTTTGGGTCGAGCATATTGGGCTGAATCGTCGATATCAAGCAAAACAGAGGTGATGTTTTCACGGGTCTGCTGTGGAGATAATTTTGGAGATTACGTGGAGGATTAGGGAAGATATCTTCTCTTATTCGATTCCCTTATATCTTGGGAAAGTTTTGTAACAACAGAAGACGCGTACGAGAGTTTGGAAAGGGTCAGCAGCCGTGTAGAAAAGAAAAACCGTAACTTGGCAGGGAGAAAAAAAAGAAAAATATTTCTCGAGATTTATGGATCTGGGTAGTATATAAAGGAGGATACAAGTCTCATAAAGGGGGATGAAGAGTTAGGGGTCGATTGGGAGGCCAGCAGAGAGGCGCAGGAGGAGTTGCAGGAATTGTACCTGCTGCTGCTGCTGCCATTAACAAACCTTGAAGAACACGAAGAACGGACTGCTCAGAGCAGTCTTATTTTCTGCAGCGTCAACAGCAGCAGCTGGGTGTCGTTGTTTTACTGCAGCTCACTGGTATCGTTTCTTTCTGGACGAATTTTGTGGGTCACAGAACCACTGTTTTATATTTTTCACTCTTTTAATCATATTTTGAGCATCAAGTATGTATTTTGAGAACATGATTATTATGAGTAGCTAAACCCCAATACTGGGATGATGAAGGAAACCATTCTTTATGCATGAGTAATTTTATTTAATTCTTTTATGACTATTTGCACTATTATGAATGGAATTATGAATTTTATTGATTATTTGTGATTTTGTCTGATGATGTATGCTTAATCCATGAGATTCTTGATGCATCATGCTTATGATTTACATATAATACTTACAAAATCTATTTTTGGCAAAGTAAGAGTCGATATTTGTTATCAATATAAGCTTTAATTGTCTAGAATTAATAATTGAATTGCATGAGTATAAGAATTGGTGAAATCCTGAGTCCCGGTATCTCTTGATCCTGTGACAATTTTGTATATATTTTTGCTTATAAATCTATTCAAGACCGAGCATCGAATCCTTATTTACCGCAATCTTAATATTACAACAAAATGGCGCCGCTGCCGGGGACTTGTATATAGATTTGTTTTTAGGTTTATTATTTTATTTTATTTTTTTACTATTATTTGTTCCTTTTTAAGTTTCTTTTTGTGTCTTTGATTTACAGGTTCGAAGTGGAATACTAAGGACTTGGGAACAAAAAGCTTAAAGCTAAAAGTTAAAAGCTAAAAGAGAAGAAGAAAAAGACATAATTTTTTTTTTTAGAATTTAATTTTTATTATTATTATTTTTTTTGTATATAGCTTTTATTTATTTATTTTTAGAATTTGTAAATAGGCTTTATTTTTCATAATTTTTGTAATTTTGGACTTTTTATTTGGACTTTATTCTGGACTTTGGACATTATTTTTAAAACCCTACGGAAGGGTTATAAATTAAAAAAAAAAAATTAAATACAAACTGTTTGCAGGGAAGGACGACGATTACTATATCGTCTCGGCCCCTCGGGTTCGCACACGTCATAGGAGTCGTGGCCCGAGTCGACGACAACGGTTCATCGCCCGTCTGGTACGGGAGGTAAGTCCAATCGAAACACTCGCGAATCTCCTGCAAGCGGGTTACTGTCTTCCTTAAGATGATAATTGTTTGAGGACGAACCGGACTGTCTTTATTTTCCTAGTAAAGGGCAAGGCCTGGCCTAAACAAGATAAGGACTCGGATTTCATCACCGTTTCCTTCTTGCCCGCCTTAGGAAAACGAAACCAAACGCGAACCTAAGCCTAAAATTTTGAATAGAACGAGACCAATAGGGTAACGAGCTTAATAGGAAACTCGTTCGAAAAATATTGGTTGCTCTTTAAGCACATTTCAAAGTTCATGATGGTTTCTGTGAGTTGAATGCGTGACTGCGCCGCCTTGTGATAGCGCTGAGACCTTGGGTATCAAAGCTCCACTGAGCTTCCCTCGCCTCGATTCAACTTACATTAGCTCGGATTGATTCCAGAGGGGTGTGCTCAAATTGTAAAGAATTCCTTTTCGAAGGAATAGAAGTTGGTCTAGAAAACAATCTAAGTGGAGCCATCATGCTTTTTGTTTGCTAGATTCTATAGGTTTGATTTGGTCGAGTCGGACTTGTTTGTGATTGCGTAGAATTCCCCTGCAATTAAGAATGTCGAACTGGTATGATAGAAGCCAATACAATGAATATCGACCTGAATTTGAATATGGACATCATCAGTATTATGACCATAGTGAGAATAGTGACTGGGGACGCCAACCTTTTCAAGGTTATGGTTCATACCATGGTGAGCCCAATTACTATCCGCACGCGCATCAGTCATACGAGCAAGAAGATTATAATACTAGTTCTTCGTCTTTAGAGGATACAATCAAACTTTTGAAAAGTAGTCCTTATTATGATCCTTCAGTTCCTATTCCTTCTCTAGAAGAGACTCTCAGGAATTTAGCTAAGTCATCACGTCAGTTAGCTGAATCGACGTATAAATTAGATGAGGTGAATAATGTAGTTATGGACGAAAGAACTGCAACAACAACTGAATCTGTAGAAGATATCCTCAATAGATTAACTCAAAACTTAGATCCTACACTAAGGGAACTTTCTTTGGAAGAGACCCTTGAGAGGATAGCTGAGTCGACACGTAGACTTGAGTTAGAGACGAATGAAAGTATTGCTCGAAATAACTTGAATTGCCAATATAGTGTATCCAATAATACCCTTGAGAATGAAGATACTTTTTCACATAATCAAGATAACGAGGTTATAATTGGTAACACTACTTATTTAGATAAGGTTCAATCATCTTCGTACTATTATGATGATGAGGATAGTAGTGATGAAGAATCTGAAACATGTAGGCATAGTAATCAGGAATCTAGTAATCCAATTGAGCTTTATAGTGATTATATTATTTCTACTTCAAATCCAAATAATTTTTATGATTATTCACCTATTCAAAAGGACGAGGATTTGATTAGGGATACCACCGTTTTAGACGATGTAGTTTTTCCTTTTGATTACGAAGCCGATAGTGGTTTAGAGGAACGGGTTCATTTCGAAAATACTGTTTTAGAGTCTAGCGACTTAGAAACAATAGTCTTGGAAGAAGAAGATAGACCCGTAGAGATGAGTAAAGATGCACTACCTGATAATAACTTAGAAGAATCTCTTGAATATTTTAAGGACTCTGAAGATACGGAAATTCAAGAAAAAATTAGAGGTCTATCTAGAGAAACTGAAAACTCTAAGTTTGGGGGTGATTATCACTTCCCTAGTGCCTTACCTTTAACTCTCAGAAAGTCCCCACACTTAGGACTTGACATCAATGCCTCAACCATTTTACAAGATTACTTTCATACTCGTTTTCCTGAACCTAGTGATGTCCATAAGGAAGTTCAGTTGTTAGAAACCCATCCTCTGGTTGATGAGGTTAGACCAGGCTATGATACTACGATCGACTTTGTTTTCCCACCAAATATTTTTCAAACAATTGTGGGAACGTATAAATTTCAAATGTGTCAATTATTAAGTTCTGAGACTAAACCTAATTACTTTAGGATATTAGAATCGACACATTTTCTTAAGAATGACCACTACTCTCACTGTGGTCAATTATGTAAGTCAAACCTGATTGACTTAGAGGATCCTCAATTATTTAGGTTATTATTTTGTGCTTCTAAGTTCTTATTTAAGTACTTACAGACTCTAGGACCTAATAATTCGGATCTCAATTTTGAGGAGTTGCATCCTAAAGAAATATATTTAGACCCTTTTATAGAACCTGAACCTGAACCACAATTAGATATAGATATCTTAATCAGGAAACTAGGTAAGGGCATGCTAGTCTTGTACATTTTCTTGGTTCACTGCAGTTTCCTTTTGTCAGCTCTTTTTGGTGTTAAAGACCCACAGTTATTCCGGCTACTGTTATACGGTTCGAGTTGACTAATACTTTTCTTAGTCTGGCTGAAGACTTTAAACTTAGCACTTCTTGGGAGGTAACCCAATCTCATGCAACCAGGTAATATCCTTCCGTAACTCTTTCATTTCAAATGGTAACAGTTTCTCCTTGTTCATGCTTTTAATTTCATTTAGAACATTGAGGACAATGTTAGGTTTAAGTTTGGGGGTATGGGAGAAACTTTTTAGTATGAATAAATAAACTCCAGAGCTTAGAAATTTATGCCTATTGAGGATTGCACTAACTAATCTAAGTGGATGGAAGCATTTTGATTGTAGGAGTTTGAGGAACCAATCTGATTAGATGGAAACATCTAAAGAGTCTATTCATAAAAGCACAGAGCTCAGGTGTTAGAAATAACATGATAGTTTCACCATATCTCGTTGAGTCCTTTTCACTTCTATTTTTATTTTATTTTGTTTTTAAACTATGTTTCTCTAAGTGATAGGTGGGGCCCACGATTCAAGTTGTTACCAATGCTAGGGTGAATTAGAGTGATTGAGATACCATGAAAAAAAAAAAAAGTTGAAAAAGAAAAAGAGATGAAAAAAAAAAGATGAAAAAAAAAAGATGAAAAAAAAAATGGTAGTTACCAAAAAGTAAAAAAAAAAAAAAAAAAAATTGAGACCAGACCATTTGACCAAAAGGAATAAATTCAATAAAGTCGACCACTGGACCCTGTATATGCCAGTTGTGTTGACCTAGAGTTAGGTTATCGACCACTGGTACCCTTGTATATGCCAGTGTGTTGATATTAGTCAGACTAGTATCTCAATCCATTAGGATAGGTTCATTTTGGCAGAGGCCTTCAGACAGATATGGGAAACGCCGTTCACTTAGTAAACATCAAAACCATCTATGTTTTTTATATATCCATCTCTTAATCTTTCCATGTGATTAGTTTGACTCCGAATATGATGTCCATAGTGCAACTATCTGAGTAGAGCTCTGTCACTTTATATGAATTTTAGTATGCTTGAGTGCAAACTCGTGTACAGCAATTGGAATTTCGCATCAGGGTACTTCTTCCTGTAGTCAATAAGTATGCCAACCAAGGAGATTCTTTAGTGCCTTCCAAGGTTCTGCGTAGATAGCTAAGGTCTGGATTACAGGTTTTGTGGGTATATCTCTGGTAAGCCCTCCCGAGACTATAACTCGGCCACTAGGGCCACCTAGGGGTTTAAAGGCTTATTGCATACGCTAAATGCAATCGACGATGCCTGCGACAGTGAGTTAGGATTTTATTTTGTAGTTTTGATTTGCTCGGGACTAGCAAATAATAAGTTTGGGGGTATTTGATAGACGCATTTATGTGTCTAATATATCTCAATTGTATATAGTGTTAGTGCTCGATTCTATACTTATTTGGTTTTTTTATTTATTTAGGTGTTTTTAGAAGAATAAGGTTTTGCGGCGAAATTGGCTGAAAATGCGGCGTTTGGACCTCCGTTGATAGAGTACCGGAAGCACCTCAGAAATACCTCGGAGGAACCCCGAAAAAGTGCGGAAAATGTCCCAGAAAACTCACTATACGGACCCTCAATTTTGGATAAGGGGTAACCTAATTACTAAGGGGTGACCCATTTCCAGACAGCTGCTAAAGGGACACCGGAGCTGGATAGGGGGGCACCCTTCTTCTTCACGTTTAAAACAGAATTTTGGCGGGAAATTGGTTTTCAACTCTGGCAGTTTAGGGTTCGAATTGTTGGACGTGTTTTATGGAGATTCAATTGCCAAACTCGATTGGGATGGACTTTAGTGGACCAAACAGGGTTTATGTGTGCGTTTGGGTCGAGCATATTGGGCTGAATCGTCGATATCAAGCAAAACAGAGGTGATGTTTTCACGGTCTGCTGTGGAGATAATTTTGGAGATTACGTGGAGGATTAGGGAAGATATCTTCTCTTATTCGATTCCCTTATATCTTGGGAAAGTTTTGTAACAACAGAAGACGCGTACGAGAGTTTGGAAAGGGTCAGCAGCCGTGTAGAAAAGAAAAACCGTAACTTGGCAGGGAGAAAAAAAAGAAAAATATTTCTCGAGATTTATGGATCTGGGTAGTATATAAAGGAGGATACAAGTCTCATAAAGGGGGATGAAGAGTTAGGGGTCGATTGGGAGGCCAGCAGAGAGGCGCAGGAGGAGTTGCAGGAATTGTACCTGCTGCTGCTGCTGCCATTAACAAACATTGAAGAACACGAAGAACGGACTGCTCAGAGCAGTCTTATTTTCTGCAGCGTCAACAGCAGCAGCTGTGTGTCGTTGTTTTACTGCAGCTCACTGGTATCGTTTCTTTCTGGACGAATTTTGTGGGTCACAGAACCACTGTTTTATTTTTTTCACTCTTTTAATCATATTTTGAGCATCAAGTATGTATTTTGAGAACATGATTATTATGAGTAGCTAAACCCCAATACTGGGATGATGGAGGAAACCATTCTTTATGCATGAGTAATTTTATTTAATTCTTTTATGACTATTTGCACTATTATGAATGGAATTATGAATTTTATTGATTATTTGTGATTTTGTCTGATGATGTATGCTTAATCCATGAGATTCTTAATGCATCATGCTTATGATTTACATATAATACTTACAAAATCTATTTTTGGCAAAGTAAGAGTCGATATTTGTTATCAATATAAGCTTTAATTGTCTAGAATTAATAATTGAATTGCATGAGTATAAGAATTGGTGAAATCCTGAGTCCCGGTATCTCTTGATCCTGTGACAATTTTGTATATATTTTTGCTTATAAATCTATTCAAGACCGAGCATCGAATCCTTATTTACCGCAATCTTAATATTACAACACTCGACTAGTTAATGTATTTTTTTAATTAACATAAATTAATCTAACAACGATTTAGATTCGAAACTAGTACCGCTGGGTAAATCTCGAAAAGTTACGCGGAATGGCCTCTCGAACGTGTCACTCGGATACCGGACGAAGAAGATATCATCAAACCGACTGGGGCTGCCCATATCATTTGGATGGGTGCCTTTATCATTTATCTTGGCCTTATCACCCAAACGTGTCGAGGAGAAATTCATTTTCTCTTTTCTTCCCTCTCTCTTCGTTCTTATCTCCTTCTTCTTCTGTCCTTTCTGTCGAATTAAAATCATAGAATTGAGTTAAATCTTGTGAGAGTTCATAGGAAACTTGTTAGTACGTTGAATCGAAGGTGATGATGTTGTAGTTGTTTGAGCACGAGAAGAGGATGATATGGTTGCTGTTGTAAGTCAGAGTTGGGTTTCTGTAATAGGGTTCGTGTAGAATTGATGATGAATTGAGTTGTTGATGATTGAAGAACTGAGGGGTTGATTTTGATTTGCCGAAGTGAATCTTTTCTGGTGTTGAATCGAAAATAAAAGGTAAACAGGGAATTTAATTAGGGTTCTTTATCTGTTGTTATTTCTTTATGAAATTGAGTTTGTGTCGGTAAAATATCAGATAGGTTTGTGTTTGATTATAGTCTAGATGGTTGTATGCAGTTTAATTTGGGTTTCTTTAGGAGATTGAATTTCACAGAGAAATTAGGGTTCTTGGTCATGATGAATTATCTTCTGTAAGAATTGGAAGATGGGTTTAATTAAAAGGATGCAGGTTGATATTCGAGATGAGTGTCGAGTTGTTTGATCTGATTAGATGGGTTGATTGATGGAGCTGTTGACAGAGTATAAGTTGAGATTGATAATGATGGTTATATTAATGGGTTTACATGATTCTAGTAGTTAGAATTGGGGATGTTGGTGGTTTAATAGGCTTGTGTTGAGGAATTATAGATTAAGGAGAACAATTTAGTGGTGGTGTTGTTTAGCCAGTTGTATTAATCTAGGATGCAGGTGTAACTATTGAAACTGGTGGAGGAGTTGCAAGTTGTTGTGAAGTGAGGATATTGGAGTTGAAATGTAAATGAAGAGGAACAACTTGTTGTTGAAGCTGAGGTGAAGAGTTTGGTTTAGAAGATTACAGTTTGAGATTGAGATTGGGTATTGATAGATTTGAGAAGATGAGGATGAATAGAATTGCATGCGTTTGTGTTGCTTCTTAGGTGATTGAGTTTGGATGATACATGAGTCGTAGATGTATTGAATTGAGATATAGATGAAGGTGGTTGGACATTGATTTGGTGTTACAAGTGAAGCTGTTAGTACTGAATTGGTGAGAACAATGAAGAGCTGTGAGCGATGATTATGTTAAAAGTAAAAGAGGTTGTTGGGTTCTGGAGTTATAAACTGTAATGGAAGTGGTTCAAAGTTAAGGCTTAGTAAGTTGTGTTGGTATAGTTGAGTAGAAGTGTTCTAGATGAAGATGTAAGATGTTGCAGATAGAATGATTGATTTGTAATGTAAGTCTGGGATTAGTTTGTAGATGAGTAATTAGATTGTGTTGCTAGTTAGAGATAAAGGTCTTGCAGATGAAAATGTTTGTGTAGTTGAATTGGTAGATGTTGTTGTGGTAGACTAGGTCTGTAATTGAATTTCAGAGTTTGAGTATTTTCTTTTGTATTTGCATCTTTGATTTTGTAATAAAAGTTTGGCCTGTGCAAAGACATTGGCCTTGAGCCTTTCTGTTCAGTCAGATTATCTGACTGATTCTGTGCTTAGCTGACTCGGTTTATCTGACTGAGTCGAATCGTGTTGACTCACCGAGTTCCTTATCTTGACCCTAGTTTACTCAGTTGACCGATTTGGACTTGACCAATTGACTTTGACCAATTGACATTATACGTTGACTTTTAATCGACCCCATTGACTGCTAGTGACCGTTAGTTTGACCCAGTTTGATTGGGCCTTGAGTAGTGGGCCGAGTTTAGTGGACTTGGGCTTTAATCTAGTTTTCTTATTTAGATGAATTGAACCACTTGTAGTCCGAGTTGACCTTTGGTTCCTTTTACAAAGTTGTAGATATTCAGAAGACATATCTAATGAACTATAGAACCAACCTAAATCAATTAGTAATCCTTAGATGTGCTAAAGATAGACAATGAAAATGTGTAGAATAATTAATGGGCTTAGAACCATTAGATAGTTCACTTAGCCTATAACTAGAGTGTTGTATGAGATTATGTTATGAGCCTTGTGTGAGCATTTTGGCTAATCATTAGAGTACTTGTGTGATTAACAGTTAGTCGTTATTAACAACGATCGATTCAAAGGATGATCCAGTGGATTGAACATCTCGAGGTAGGAGAGGCTTGTCATTAAAAGAGGTGGGAATCGATAACGAACTCTCTTGTATTCATTATTGTTTTATAAATCTATCTTTTGTGAAATTTATGCATATCTTTGTTACTATATGATAGTGTATGTATGTATTATTTGTGTGTAATACAAACTAGTTTTCTTTTACATTTTGGGATGGGATTGGATCTTTAGAAGCAACTAATATCTGTGTTTTGGGAAGTATTTACTTATTTTTAAAAAGTGATTCTTTCCATTGACTGGAAAGTGGTGACAATCTTTATTTGTTGTTAGCATGAAAGGGAGAAGGTTTCCTTTTGATTGGTGTGAGATATGTGCTCCCAAATGTTATATCTTTTTATTTCAAACCTAGATAGACCTCGTTGGGCTGAATATTATATATGTCTGGTTTTAATTTGGCCATTATACTTTCCCCATTTCTGTACGGGGGCAACGCATGTCTCATACGTGAATGTTTACCGTTTCTTTTAAATTACTTTCAAAAGCTATTTTATTATGTTTTGGTGTTTTGAGAGAATGATGTTGAGACTATTATATAAGATTGTTGGATTTACACGTGGGCGGATTGTGGGCTCTTCACTGTGTAAGCACTTCGGTCGGATATAATGTTGTTACCATTTGTTTTCTTTGAATACTTGCTATGTAGAGTGCACGTAGAATAAGGTACTGGTAAGATACATATCGTTTATGACTTGAGGACGGAAACCTCATGGGCGCTTTAATGATCATTGAAGAATCCGCAACAGTCATGCCTTGCTACTCCGAAGGAAGATGTCGCTCAACTACTATTTATGTTGTGAATGTGTGCCGGTTTATTGGTTGGTAGAACTTTATAATTTCAGTATTAGTATTATTTTAATAAGCTTTATATGTTTTCCGTGTTTTATCGGTTTTCAATAAAACCTGCATTGTCTTTAAATCATTCTAGTGATTACTTGAAAGTTAGTTGTTATTTTTACGGGGCACCCCTTTTAGGGATGATGTGCTCACCCATTCCCACTTTCAGTTTCAGAAACAGATCAAGCTGCGTACATGGTGATAAAAGCTTCGAGGAGTTGGTTTGGTTTCGTTAGTTGGTTATCTTCCGCTATGTTTATTTTGTGTTTGTATTCTATTTGTAAACCAACTCATTATTAAATATGTATCACTTGAGAGGAGTTTTTGTATGTATTTCAGAGAGGGTTTAGATTCGGGTTAATCTTTGTTTAGAACTTCTTTCATAATGTTTAAATAGATGTTTTAGATCGTTAGTGCCTCATTTTATAGTTAATCACTTGGATTAGTCATCTGCTAGCTTAGGGGGTGCTACAGTGTCGGTATCAGAGCTCACTATTAGATCTTACATGGACAATAATAGGATTAGCCAGTGACAGATAATGAACTAGATTAGTTTAGAACTGGGTTGGGTTTGTGAGATAAATATTAAATCACTAATAACAATCAAGAACTAAAATATTTTTGAATTGATTGATTGTTTTGTTCAACATGATGATTGCTTACTTCTTGTTTTGTGTGTATATATTTATGAAGTAAAAATTGTAGGTTGAAACCAATTGCAGTATCATTTAGAAATTTCAATAGATAACTAGAGATTAGTTAGTTCCAATTGATTTAACACTTAAATAATCTAGCACTGGAGAATAGTGAGGTTTGTAATTCTGGTGTGTTTGTGTTGTCTTTGTTCGTAGGAAACCATCGCCGGGTCTTGCTAAACTGGACATGCCAACTACAAGCTTGGATTACCATTCATATTAGGAAGAATTGCTTCTATTAATGAACTGATATATCCCAAATTTTACTTAAAAGTTAATAGAGTACCTTTTCTCGTTATTAGAACCATTAATCTATTAAATTAGAAATCAATTTAGTTTGTAAAAATAATTAAGATAATAGTTCGACCATTAGTGTTAATAATATTAAATGATAATAGGATCACTAATAATTATAACAAAAGTAATATTAACACTTACCAAATAGTATTGTAACGAACTTTATCTAATCAAGATCTTATTAGTAAATGTATAACGACAAAAATAATAATTAGGAACAAGTAGCTACTCAAAATTTATTAGTAATTGTCTACAGTCAGATTCTGTAAATTTAATAAAATTAGAAATACGCTATTGTGTTTTGAAACCAGATAAATAATATAAGATTTATTGGAGTAGACCTAAGAATTTGCAGATGCATTGCGTAAAATAAAAAGACTAAATTTCTTAGTAATTTTATACTTAGCTTATCGTTAGTCTAGTAACTGATTTAGTATATTACTAAAATACAAAAGAAGTAATAATAGTATTTGGATGCTTAGTACAATGTTAGACGTAAAGGAAAATAAATTTGTATGTTAATAAGATACTATACATTAAAGACTATTAGGATACATTATAATTTTATGCAGACTCAGATTAAAATAATATTAAGTTGCCAACGTTAATATATAGTAAGATATAACTCCTATACAGACTCGATATCAATTATAGTAATCGTTACGTGTATGTAAAATCATACTTAGAAAATTAAGTCTTAGCGTACTAACTGGACTAATGATAAAATAATAACGACGATAATAAAGATATAGAAAATAGTTACACTACTGATAATAGTATTTCAATAATTTGTTAAAAACAAATTTAAAGTAGATAATAGTTAGAAAATTTATATATTGTATAACAATAAAGTTAAAATATTAGATATTATGGATTTACGTAAAATTAAATTTAGATTAGTTATATGGATAAATGGATAACAAATATGGAACTACGTCGAATTAATAAGCTACTAATTGTTAGACGATAAATATTAGTTCGGTGAACTTAGACATACCTATTTGTTAGAATTTAATTTAGCATAGTGAGCTTAGAGATTATCATCTTATGAATATAATTTAGTCTATTGAACTTAGAGCTAAAAATTATAGATTTTAGTTGTAGAAACCAAATAGGCTTGTGTTTCTTTGCTTGTTATTTTGACTCATTTAAAATGAGTTGTTTTTCTTTTCGCGTGTTTGTAAGTATGAGCAGTACTTGCATTTAGTCGAGAGATAGTTTTCTCTAAAAGGTGGAGGGTTTTTGAAGACCAAAAGAGTGGTTCGATTTTCGAGGACGAAAATGTATAAGGTGGGGAGAATGTAAGGACCCTCAAGCTCGTCAACGCTTTTTTAGACTAGTTAAGAGATGATTAAGCCGCTAATAACTCGACTAGTTAATGTAATTTTTTAATTAAAAGAAATTAATCTAACAACGATTTAGATTCAAAACTAGTACCGCTGGGTAGATCTCGAAAAGTTACGCGGAATGGACTGCTCGAACGTGTCACTCGGATACCGGACGAAGAAGATATCATCAAACCGACTGGGGCTGCCCATATAATTTGGATGGGTGCCTTTATCATTTATCTTGGCCTTATCGCCCAAACGTGTCGAGGAGAAATTCATTTTCTCTTTTCTTCCCCCTCTCTTCGTTCTTATCTCCTTCTTCTTCTGTCCTTCCTCTGTCGAATTCAAATCATAGAATTGAGTTAAATCTTGTGAGAAGTTCATAGGAAACTTGTTAGTACGTTGAATCGAAGGTGATGATGCTGTAGTTGTTTGAGCACAAGAAGAGGATGATATGGTTGCTGCTGTAAATCAGAGTTAGGGTTTCTGTAATAGGGTTCGTGTATAATTGATGACGAATTGAGTTTTTGATGATTGAAGAACTGAGGGGTTGATTTTGATTTGCCGAAGTGAATCTTTTCTGGTGTTGAATCGAAAATAAAAGGTAAACATGGAATTTAATTAGGGTTCTTTATCTGTTGTTATTTCTTTATGAAATTGAGTTTATGTTGGTAAAATATTAGATGAGTTTGTGTTTGATTATAGTCTAGATGGTTGTATGCAGTTTAATTTGGGTTTCTTTAGGAGATTGAATTTCACAGAGAAATTAGGGTTCTTGGTCATAATGAATTATCTTCTGTAAGAATTGGAAGATGGGTTTAATTAAAAGGACGCAGGTTGATATTCGAGATGAGTGCCGAGTTGTTTGATCTGATTAGATGGGTTGATTGATGGAGCTGTTGACAGAGTATAAGTTGAGATTGATAATGATGGTGATATTAATGGGTTTACAGGATTCTAGTAGTTAGAATTGGGGATGTTGGTGGTTTAATAGGCTTGTGTTGAGGAATTATAGATTAAGGAGAACAGTTTGATGGTGGTGTTGGTTAGCCAGTTGTATTAATCTAGGGTGCAGGTGTAACTATTGAAACTGGTGGAGGAGTTGCAAGTTGTTGTGAAGTGAGGATATTGGAGTTGAAATGTAAATGAAGAGGAACAACTTTTTGTTGAAGCTTAGGTGAAGAGTTTGGTTTAAAAGATTACAGTTTGAGATTGAGATTGGGTATTGATAGATTTGAGAAGATGAGGATGAATGGAATTGCATGTGTTTGTGTTGTTGCTTAGGTGATTGAGTTTGGATGATACATGAGTCGTAGATGTATTGAATTGAGATACAGATGAAGGTGGTTGGACATTGATTTGGTGTTACAAGTGAAGCTGTTAGTACTCAATTGGTGAGAAGAATAAAGACCTATGAGTGATGATTATGTTAAAAGTAAAAGAGGTTGTTGGGTTCTGGAGTTATAAACTGTAATGGAAGTGGTTCAAAGTTAAGGCTTAGTAAGTTGTGTTGGTATAATTGAGTAGAAGTGTTCTAGATGAAGATGTAAGATGTTGCAGATAGAATGATTGATTTGTAATGTAAGTCTGGGATTAGTTTGTAGATGAGTAATTAGATTGTGTTGCTAGTTAGAGATAAAGGTCTTGCAGATGAAAATGTTTGTGTAGTTGAATTGGTAGATGTTGTTGTGGTAGACTAGGTTTGTAATTGAATTTCAGAGTTTGAGTATTTTCTTTTGTATTTGCATCTTTGATTGTGTAATAAAAGTTTGGCCTGTGCAAAGGCATTGGCCTTGAGCCTTTCTGTTCAGTCAGATTATCTGACTGATTCTGTGCTTAGCTGATTCGGTTTATCTGACTGAGTCGAATCGTGTTGACTCACAGAGTTCCCTATCTTGACCCTAGCTGACTCAGTTGACCGATTTGGACTTGACCAATTGACTTTGACCAATTTGGCATTAGACGTTGACTGTTTATTGACTCCATTGACTGTCAGTGACCATTTGTTTGACCCAGTTGGACTGGGCCTTGAGTAGTGGGCCGAGTTTAGTGGACTTGGGCTTTAATCTGGTTTTCTTATTTAGATGAATTGGACCACTTGTGGTTTGAGTTGACCTTTGGTTCCTTTTACAAAGTTGTAGGTATTTAGAAGACATATCTAATGAACTATAGAACCAACCTAAATCAATTAGTAAACCTTAGAAGTGCTAAAGATAGACAATGAAAAGGTGTAGAATAATTAATGGGCTTAGAACCATTAGATAGTTCACTTAGCCTATAATTAGAGTGTTGTATGAGATTATGTTATGAGCTTTGTGTGAGCCTTTTGGCTAATCTTTAGAGTACTTGTGTGATTAACAGTTAGTCGTTATTAACAACGATCGATTCAAAGGATGATCCAGTGGATTGAACATCTCGAGGTAGGCGAGGCTTGTCATCAAAAGAGGTGGGAATCGATAAAGAACTCTCTTGTATTCATTATTGTTTTATAAATATATCTTTTGTGAAATTTATGCATATCTTTGTTACTATATGATAGTGTATGTATGTATTATTTGTGTGTAATACAAACTAGTTTTCTTTTACATTTTGGGATGGGATTGGATCTTTAGAAGTAACTAATATCTATGTTTTGGGGAGTATTTATTTATTTTTAAAAAGTGATTCTTTCCATTGACTGGAAAGTTGTTACAATCTTTATTTGTTGTTAGTATGAAAGGGAGAAGGTTTCCTTTTGATTGGTGTGAGATATGTGCTCCCAAATGTTATATCTATTTATTGCAAACCTAGATAGGCCTCGTTGGGCTGAATATTATATAGGTCTGGTTTTAATTTAGCCATTATACTTTCCCCATTTCTGTACGGGGGCAACGCATGTCTCATACGTGAATGTTTACCGTTTCTTTTAAATTACTTTCAAAAGCTATTTTATTATGTTTTGGTGTTTTGAGAGAATGATGTTGAGAATATTATATAAGATTGTTGTATTTACACGTGGGCAGATTGTGGGCTCTTCACTGTGTAAGCACTTCGGTCGGATATAATGTTGTTACCATTTGTTATCTTTGAATACTTGCTATGTAGAGTGCGCTTAGAATAAGATACTGGTAAGGTACATATCGTTTATGACTTGAGGACGGAAACCTCATGGGCGCTTTAATGATCATTGAAGAATCCGCAACAGTCATGCCTTGCTACTCCGAAGGAAGACGTCGCTCAACTACTATTTATGTTATGAATGTGTGTCGGTTTATTGGTTTTTAGAACTTTATAATTTCAGTATTACTATTATTTTAATAAGCTTTATATGTTTTCCGTGTTTTATCGGTTTTCAGTAAAACTTGCATTGTCTTTAAATCATTCTAGTTAGAGCTGTCAAACGGGCCAAGCTAGGGTCAACCCGTCCCTAGCTTGCCAACCCGTACTAGGGTTAGGGTCAACCCTAGCCCTAATACTATTCACGAACAAGCTCAAAACCCCAACCCTAGCCCTAGACGGGTTGGCGGGTTGGCTTGTTAATGTTATTAATTTAAAAATTAAATTTAAAATTTAGGATTGTTTAGGATTATTCATCTAGTAAAGGCCAAACCTAAGTCAATTTGGTGTTTAACTAGAAGCCCCACCACTGAGTTGTAAAGTGGACGTTTTTATTGCCACTTAATCAACGATATAGCCGGTTACGACGCTTTAGTTTTCTTAGGCAGAGAACCCTAACATCAACTAAGCATTTTTTTTTTTTTATCATTTTATAAGTTTAAATTAATGTGAGTAAGACTAACTCACTGTTTAAATTATGCTAGTCTTTTTTATCAATTTAGGACATCCTGAATAAATATGTGATTGATGAATCTAAGTTGTAATTTAATTTATTGATTGATTATTTAAAATCTAAAAATTGTTATATTTGTTTGGGTAGATCCAAAATTATCTTTATTTATTGATTTAAAATTAACTAATTCTAATATATGTTTGCAAATCATGAATTTTAAAGAGTTGGTGGGATTGAGGGATATATTTATTAATTTTGACGGGTTGACGGGTAACCCGCGGATTGGCCCTAGCCCGGCTTGTTTTCTAGTAGGGTTGTATATGCCAACCCCAACTCGGCCCGTTTAGACAACAAGCCAAGCCGGGACGGGTTGAAACAAGCCGGGTTAGGGTCAACCCGCAAGCCGGGTTATAAATTGACAGCTCTAATTCTAGTGATTACTTGAAAGTTAGTTGTTATTTTTACGGGGCACCCCTTTTAGGGATGATGTGCTCACCCATTCCCACTTTCAGTTTCAGAAACTGATCAAGCTGCGTACATGGCGATAAAAGCTTCGAGGAGTTGGTTTGGTTTCGTTAGTTGGTTAGCTTCCGCTATGTTTATTTATTGTTTGTATTCTATTTGTAAACCAACTCATTATTAAATATGTATCACTTGAGAGGAGTTTTTGTATGTATTTCAGAGAGGGTTTAGATTCGAGTTAATCTTTGTTTAGAACTTCTTTCTTAATGTTTAAATAGATATTTTAGATCGTTAGTGACTCATTTTATAATTCATCACTTGGATTAGTCAGCTGCTAGCTTAGGGGGCGCTACAAGGCGTACGATAGGACTGTGTGTTCCTCTTGTGAAGAGAAGAAGTAGGAGTGTGTGTTCCTCCTGTGAAGAGAAATGGACTTGGTTTCTTCAAGTATGAGCAAGTGGGATCGCAACTTATAGAGTTTAACTCTCCATAGAGATTCTGGAGCTTGTTCGGCTAGCAAGTTGAATATTGAGATTCTGGAGTTTGTTAGGGAATGTTTACATATAGTTACGGTGTCATGAAGTATCGGGACAGTGGGGTGTGATTTCCCATCATCGGTCTAAAGGAGGCGGAGTGATATGCATGGTGGCATGCTGTCTAGACGATCACATTCTACTAAAGAAATCAAGGGCCCTGAAGAGTAAATCGTATGTCGGTTAGAAAAGATTGTTGAGAATATTTTCTCAAAGAAATTTCAATTGAAGTTAGACTTGACCAGTATGTGGAAAGCTTGGAGTAATGGAAGTCTTGGTTTAAGGGAGGATGCTGGAATAATAAACCAAGACTATATTTGGAAGTCGAAGTTATCTTACTACACAAGGTGTTTTGGTTCTAGAAAGTTCTAGAAGAGTTCTATTTTAGAGTTTTATTCTTATTAGGAAAGAGTCTTTGAGTAGTCGTCAAGTTTGTGAAACTATAAATAGGCTCTTGAGCCATGAGAATTTGTACACTGAATCGATTATCAATGTAGACGATTATTGCTTTCGCATTTGTGCTATCCTTTCTCTTGTCTCGGTCCAACAATGGTAACAATCCTGAATGGGCTCGGCGAACTTGAATAGTGTTGAACAATATTGATTCCCCACTACCCAAAAACCCCAAAATATTTGGAAATGATGAACTTTTTTTGGAGGAATGATGAAATGAACCTGAAAATGAATTAACGATCCTAAACCATATTGAGAGGATTTTATTTATTTTTTTTGTTAGAATTTAAATGACTATTGTAGGCCCTGGCGGAATCACCGCAGGGGTACCTTTTAAATTTTCAAAAAAGAATTGACACCTTATAAATTACCGATTTAAATTAGGACATTTTGTATAATTCCTTAAGATATTTTACAGACATCTTGATGGCTCTCAACGGGCGTAAATGTTACTAGGTAATGATTTGCATTTGATCTTATAAGTTTAGCCGACTGACCTATATTTGAGTCTCTTTTAAATAACCATGTAATATGTCTCTTAAAAAAAATTTAAGCACAAACAATAAACAAACTAATTGGTCATATGGTTAAAACTATGTTCAATATTACGTGTAACGAGACAAGTTTTCTTGGAGGGAAACTCTGCAAAACCTCCTTCGACTCATTAGAGTATAATCAAATTCAAAGAGAAAATCTCGCAAACATTCATATTTATTTTATATCTTTACTTGTAGCGTACTAAAAGTCAGTCTCGAACTAGGATTAGAGCATGTGTTTAGTAAACCCAACTGTGAGAAGCTTTTGGACCTTGTTTTTGATTTATTCTTCAACCTCGTGTCTGAAGTTCCTACACTGTTGTTTCACCAACCTTGATCCAGGAATGACATGAAGATGATGTGTTACTAGTTTGTCATCCACCCCTGACATCTCTTTATAAGTCTAACCGAAGATATATCTTGGTATTCTTTGAGCAGATTCACCATGCGTAAGCGCTCTTCAGGTGATAAGGACGCACTGATATGGGTCATGGAAATTCTTCAGTTCGATGTTCACCATTTTAAGAGTATCATGGTGGACGTTGTACCATATTGGAGTCGGGGAGGTGCATCGTGGATCTCGTCTTCATCTGTGTTGTGGAAGCTTTCATGCACTGAGACAGGGGCGAGAAGCTCTTTTCTCCTTGTCGTGTTCAAATTTGGTTTATGTGGATCTTTTTCCTTTAGAGTTGATAAAATCAGTCCCCTTCTAGTGGTATCCTCTTCCCTAATTCCCTCTTGTAGATGTTATAGTTTGAGATCGAATATGAAACTGATTTGATGTGATTACTGTGTGTGAGTGGACAACCTCCCAACGTGGTTTCCAAAATGAAGTTACCTAAAATAGGTTAGAGGCTAAAAGTGGGATTCTAGGATTTCGAAAGTGAGTTACTGAAGGTTGTGCATGATTTTTTTTTTGCTTAAAACACGCATAGTGGTCGTTCAGAGACTGCTTCGTCACCAAAGAGGTTAGAGAATGAATAATAGTTCTGAGAGTTTATGAGAAAGTTGTGTTAGCATGGAGAAATATATGACATATTTATAGTTCAATTCTCTAATATCAGGTTGGTAAATATAGGGATTAGTCTCCTTGCGGGGCACTTTTCTCGTTTTTCAGGAATAGCTACAGATAAACGAGGATAAGTTTATCTCCTTATCCTACCCTCTTTACTCTCTTTTACGGTGAGAAATAAGTCGGGTATTTTTCACATGTGTCGTAGACTGCCATACCAAAATCCTAATTGATATCCCCTCATTTGTATGTGACTGGGTCAACCTTAGTGATCATATGCTGAGAGAGAAATATTCTTTATAGCCGAGATTGACCAAGATAAAGATATATTCCTGATTTCTGAGTATGACTAGGATGAGTCACATGAAAAGAGTATGTAGAGTGTGAGAGGAGCTAAGATTGGACTCTATCTCTTTGTGGCTGGTCACATATGTCATGTGGAGGCTGAAATATTTCCCGTGGTCCCTTTTTCGAGCATAAGGAGCTCAAGAGAGTTTATCCATGTTTTTGGATAAACATGTATATTTGAAGCTAAATTTACTAGTCGTGAGTGTGTTTGAGACGCTGAAAAAGAGTATGTTCCCTAGATGAGGCTTGTGTATGAGTTTTGTGCTTGTACAACACTCTTCAGATGAGATGGTTCATCTCGAATCTGCATGATGCTGGTTGAGGCTTAGCTCCTGATGTGAGTCTCATCGGAGTCAAGGTGGTTGAGATAAACGAAAGCAAGGTCTTCTTTATAAATGGTCATGGACGTATTGAAAAGATAATTCTGTATCGTGCTATTTTGGCGACTGTCAGAAAAAATGGTGGCAATGTGATGGAATTGATATTACTATGCTACCTGGTAGGTGATGAGTGCTAAAAAGTGCATATTTACATATATTTTTCTTGGCAATTAACTCATCTTTTGTGCTCTAATTCTCCATTTTAACCCATATTCTGTATTTTCATTGTTTTCAAGAATAAATATTTTTATTAATTAATTTTGCATTTTTAGGTACCAAATAAAGTTTGGATGAATTCCGGAGCGGAAAAGAGCAGAAAAGTGGTGGAAGCCAAGAGGAATCACACAAGGAAGCCGCGAAGAATGTTGTGCGCAAGACCAGAAGGATAGAACTGGGCTTGAAGAGGAAGAATTGTTCTTAAAGAAGATATGGGCTTGGCATACCCAAGGCCCAAAACCCTCACCCAAATCCATTTCCTATATCCATACCCGTTTCTCTTTCTAGCCGTCAGATTGGATCATCTCAGCATCCTATGGTCGCAGCATCGCCAATACATCAAAGTTTGAAGATCCTGTCTAACACTACAGCACCTAACTCCATCTTGAGCCGTCAGTTTCTTTGTATCAAGCATCTGACGGTCGATACCAGCCTCTTCACTTGTAGCCGTTAGATCGATCTATCATTTCCGCATCCCACGGCTCAGCTTTGTGAATCTTCGAGACTTGATGCATCCGCTCAACACCCAAACACCTAATACCTATACCCATCAACCAAACACTACCCTAACCCCTAATCCCATCGACCTTCTCTTTCTTCTTCCCCCTTCTTGTCTTCTGCAACTCCATGTCTAGCGCCACCAACTCCACTGCCCCGTCGCTGCCACCACCACCAACCCTTCACGATCTCTCAAATCACTAACCCATCACTACCCCCATCATTATTACCACTTTCACCAACTCTATGTCCTTCTAATTTCTCAATTTCACGCCTCACCCATGTCAGGAACCCTAGAGGTGAAATTGATAAATTAGGTCGGAATAGAGTTGCAATTAGGGCATGGGAAGAGCAGGAGAAGACGAATAAGAAGCATGGGTCGACGAATTTGATTGCTATCAGTGTTTAGGTAAAGTTTAATTTCAACTTTTTTGAAATTCTGTGAAATTAGGTATTTGGGGGAAACTCATGTAAACTATAAATAGGGGATATGTGGGAGGATTAGAACTCATGCCTGGGCTAGCCAGAGCTTCACCCAAGAGGACTGGACTAGCCAGTGCCTCAACTGTGCTGTTTTGATTTGTTCTATCAATGCTCTGTTTATGTTCAATGTTTCAATTCCAGTTATTTAATGTGTTAAAACATGTTCTAGTTGAATTTGCCAGGGTTTAGATGAAACCCTAGCTTAACATTTGTTATTCATGCTCTTGTCAGTAGCCATGATATGTTTAAATGCTCATAGTGAAACTCCATCTTAGGGCTTCAACACTAGCCTTTCACATTGGATGTCAGGCATCCATTGTAGTTAGAATCATCTAGTGTTGCTGAACTGCAACTCATGCTTAATTTTATATATTGTTCTTTTGATTAATTGTTCTTTAGCTAGACAGTTAATGCTTAGGAGGAGTACCTTAGTTGTGATAGGAGATTTCATATCAAAATGACCCTTGCTATATAGAGGATTGACATCCCTCTTGCTAGTGGTTATAGAAAAACAAAGTTATTGTCAGTGATGAATAATCAGTGTGAGTTAGAGGTGGATTCAAAGACCTTGGTATTTTGTTTACATTTGTTTCCAAATTCTTGCTTCAATGTTTGCTTCTCAATTCTATACTTCACTGCCTTTGGCTCATTGCCATTGTAACTGTCATTTGCCACTGTCACTCTTTGCTTCATTAGTTCACTGCTCAAAGAATTAGCTTAGGAAACTTCAACTCACACCCTAGTCCCCGTGGATTCGACCCGTATTTGCACAAGCTACAACCGACACCGTGCACTTGCGGTATAACCATGTAGGCTTCTCTTATTCTCTTATTTCATACATCTTTCCTAGCCTACCAAGTTTTTGGCGCCGCTGCCGGGGACTTGGCTGCTGTTTTGTTGAAGTTTTTCTTGTATCTTAGTTTGTTGTTCTTGCATAACTTGTTGTGCATCTTACTGTTTTGCATTGCATCTTAGGTTAACTGCATCTTAGTGTAACTTGCATTAGCATCTTGCATATTGCATCTTAGTTTGCATATCTTGCATTTAGTGTAATCATTTAGTGTAAGCATTTAGCTCATCATAACTTGCATTCATTACTGCATATTCATCTTTGCATTGCATACTCATTGCAATCTTGCCATTGTGCTGTGCCTAACCTTCTTCTCCCTTGGCCGAACCCTTGCTGTTGCTGCTGTTGAGTTGCATCTGGGCCTGCCACTTGCTGCTACTTTCTTCCTCTTCCCTGTGCTGCTGGCCTGTACAGCTTGCTTCTGTGCTGAACCTGTGGAGTTGCTGCTGCTACTGCTGCTGCTGCTGAGTCCCTGCTGCTGCTGCTGCTCTGCTGCGCTTGCTGCTGCTGGGAGCTTGTTGCTGCTGTGAACCAAAGCCCAACTGGGCTGTGCAACCAAAATCAGAGCAGCTGGGCTGTGCTTAAAGAGTAAGCCTAAACCCATTAAGAGAACCCAAATTGTGGGCTTCCATTTTCTATTGGGTTTGTAATTTGAACTGAAATGTGGGCTTGACCCAACAAAAATTCGAAAAACGTTTTCAAAGCCCATTTGGGCCTGGCACTTTGGCTCTCTGAGAGCCCAAAAATCAAATACCCAGCTGGGCCTCGTGCATTTCTGGGCTTGGTTCACTGAACTCGTTAGTTTGGCCGTGTATTCAAATCTCTAGGCCGTTCGCTGGGCTTGTCCCACAGAATATTTGAACCAGTTAGCTGGGCCTCATCCCATTAAAACCAAAAGGAGTTTTCAGAACCCATAAAAACCAAATGTTTCACATCAAAACCAAAATTTTCCCATAAAAAACCAAATTTTTGAAAACCCACTAAAACCAAATGGAGGGCTTTGTGTCTTTTCAATATGGGCCAACCTCGTGCTCTCCATGAATACATGTATCCTACAATAAAAATTCCATTATCATGTATTTTCTTACCTCAAACCAATAACCTTTTTAAAATAAATGCAAGCATGATACAAATACTTCCTATATTTCGAGGGTTCGATTCTGAGAACCCCTATACTCATGTAAGAGAGTTTGAACAAATTTGTCGGACTATGCAACCTGATCATATGTTCGAAGACTCTCTGAAATTGCGTTTGTTTACATTTTCTCTAAAGGAAAGGGCCAAAACATGGTTTTACGGTTTGAGACCACAATCAATCAACACTTGGGACCAACTCACAGATCTATTTTTCAAAAAATTCTTTCCACATCATAGGACCATCGCTATTCGTCAAAGTATCAATTGTTTTGTCCAATTGGATGAGGAAACTGTTTTTGACTATTTTGAACGTTTTAGTGATTTGTTGAGCGAATGTCCACACCATGGATTTGAGAAGTGGAGACTTGTCGCTATCCTCTATGAGGGACTAGACTTTAAATCTGGATCCATGGTTGAGTGTATGTGTAATGGTGAATTTCTTGATAAAACTGTGGATGATGCATGGAAATTTTTAGCTGAGATTGCAGAGAAAACCCATCAATGGGAATCTGTTAGGGAAACAGGGACAACACCACATGGTATGAGTCACCCCCATGAGTTATAGTCTTATTCTTGTGATAGCTCCGACCTTAGGATTGAAAATTATCCTAGATTGCAAAATCCCTATCATGATGATGATGATGATTATGATGTTATGTTAGAAGAACATGTCTATACTGAAAATGTTATGGAACCTTTGGGTTCAAATACATTAGGATTCTCTGCCTCGACCTTCATGAATGATGTTTCTTCTAGTATTCTATATACATGTGATGTTGATACTGATTTTGAGCATGTGCATCTGTCCTATGAAGATGACTTAGGTAATATAGAATCTTCTGTTGACACTAATATGCATGAAAATATAATTGTTGTGTCTGATTCTCTACCTGGGTCACGTTGTGATGTTTCCACTGATTTGCCGATGCATGAGAATAATTCTTATGATGATGTTGATGATTCTGATTTGTGTGAGCATGGTGAGCATGTTGTGACACTTGTAGAAGACTTAGGAGATGTTGATGTGATTAATAATGATGTGCCTATCGTCCTACATAAGTCACAATCTGATGGCCTTCCACCCAACCTAGATTTGGTTTGTACCGATATTGTCAAACCAATTTTTCTGAGAATTCCCAACCTAGGTTTGGAACTGTGTGCTTCCCAAGTCCTTTTGGACTATTTTGCATCTAAGTATAATATCTTTGAGGAGCCACAGATGGAATTAGCATGTTTGCCCGTCCCTAGCAAAGTTCATTTCGAGCTAGACCTTGGGCATGATGAACCCCCAAAACTGCGAGATTTTGTACCCAAAATTATATCTGTTGAAAAATCCAGGTTTGGGGGTAGCTCATTTTGTTTCACAGCCTCACTTGCATTTCTTTCCTATTATTATTGTGTGAAGCTGTTGAAATGTCTACACTCCGTCTTTTGGGTTGATCCTCAACTCTTTAGATTGTTAGTGTATGGTGAATTTTCTTGTATATAATCCAGTAGATAATATTCTAGATAAATCTTTCGTTTCTTTTGTATATATTGTGCTAATCCAATATGATCTCGGCTAAAAAAATGTTGGATTCTAGCCTTGAATAACGGAGTTCTAATCTTGGTTTCGCCGTCAAATTGGGTAATCTCTTTCCTTTTTCTCTACTCAGCATGATCCTCTTCGTATGTTGTATTACAATTTTGTTCATCTTTTGAAACATTGAGGACAATGTTTAGGTTTGGGGGTAAAGAGTAAATACCACGATAGCATGCAATAATTGAAAACATAACTCTTTCTTTTTGAAAAAATAAAAAATAATAAAAAAAAAATCATAAAAATGGAGCTCATTTACCTTGAAATGTTGACTCTTGTGCATGTATGTAAACATAAGGATTCTTAGTCTAGATATTTAGGCACCCTGATTCTAGCACAATTCACATAGTGATAAGAAACTTGCACACGCACGATCTACCAATACATGTATAGCCTCGATCTTCAAGGTGTTTGATAGGAAGTTAGATTGCCAATCACTTTAGAATATTGAATGAGACTTGACTAGCTTGTTCTTTGGTTGGCTGGGATAGAAGTTGGAGGATACGTTAAGAAAAGCAACCATAGAATTTGACCAGATGCATTCGATAAGGGCCACCTCTTGCTAAGGGTCACGTAATTATGTTTTTCTTTTTGTTCATGTATCAAAAGTGTCACTATGTTGTAAAGATCAAAGTTATTTCTTACAAAAAAAAAATCAGAAAAATTCAGAAAAATCAAAAAAAAAATATCAGAAAAAATAATAAATAAAAAAAATAAAAATATCAAGTATTTATTTATTCCATGTTTTGTCATGTTAAAGACAATAGTTCTCTCTTGTTCCAAAAATAAAAGAGAGTAATCAATGTAAATAGGAGTCATGTAAAGAGTCATCTTTTTGTTGTAAATAGTCTTGTAATAAGCAAGGAGGGTGCAGCCATCGATGTATAACGCGGGTAAACTGAAATATCACCGACTCATTGGGTGAACATTCACAATTCTCGTAAATCCGGACAGCTAGCTTGGCTTAGAATTCGGTTCTTAGCCTAAAAACTATCTCTTGGTGATTAGTAGTCATAACTTCAGGTCATTCTAGAAACATGTGTAGATACACTTTACACTCTTATCACGTGTCTTTAGTTGTTATCAGTGCTATGATTGTGCCTTTGATAGCTAGATTGACAACTCCATTTTGTTGTGAGCTTCTACTGTCTTGCACATGTCACATTTCATGGAATCTGAGCTTATATTTTGTCCTAAAACTTTGTAGGTACGTTCTAAGCAAACCTTCACGAGACTTCAACTCGTCCACTAGGGACACTTAGTGGTTTAAAAGGCTTAGTGCATACGCTAAATGCATTCGAGAGACCAGCGACAGTGGTATAGGTAGGATTTCCTTAGTTTTGTTTTACTTGAGGACAAGTAAAATTCAGGTTTGGGGGTATTTGATGAGTGCTAAAAAGTGCATATTTATATATATTTTTCTTGGCAATTAACTCATCTTTTGTGCTCTAATTCTCCATTTTAACACATATTCTGTATTTTCATTGTTTTCAAGAATAAATATTTTTATTAATTAATTTTGCATTTTTAGGTACCAAATAAAGTTTGGATGAATTCCGGAGCGGAAAAGAGCAGAAAAGTGGTGGAAGCCAAGAGGAATCACACAAGGAAGCCGCGAAGAATGTTGTGCGCAAGACCAGAAGGCTAGAACTGGGCTTGAAGAGGAAGAATTGTTCTTAAAGAAGATATGGGCTTGGCATACCCAAGGCCCAAAACCCTCACCCAAATCCATTTCCTATATCCATACCCGTTTCCCTTTCTAGCCGTCAGATTGGATCATCTCAGCATCCTATGGTCGCAGCATCGCCAGTACATCAAAGTTTGAAGATCCTGTCTAACACTACAGCACCTAACTCCATCTTGAGCCGTCAGTTTCGTTGTATCAAGCATCCGAAGGTCGATACCAGCCTCTTAACTTGTAGCCGTTAGATCGATCTATCATTTCCGCATCCCACGGCTCAGCTTTGTGAATCTTCGAGACTTGATGCATCCGCTCAACACCCAAACACCTAATACCTATACCCATCAACCAAACACTACCCTAACCCCTAATCCCATCGACCTTCTCTTCTGCAACTCCATGTCTAGCGCCACCAACTCCACTGCCCCGTCGCTGCCACCACCACCAACCCTTCACGATCTCTCAAATCACTAACCCATCACTACCCCCATCATTATTACCACTTTCACCAACTCTATGTCCTTCTAATTTCTCAATTTCACGCCTCACCCATGTCAGGAACCCTAGAGGTGAAATTGATAAATTAGGTCGGAATAGAGTTGCAATTAGGGCATGGGAAGAGCAGGAGAAGACGAATAAGAAGCATGGGTCGACGAATTTGATTGCTATCAGTGTTTAGGTAAAGTTTAATTTCAACATTTTTGAAATTATGTGAAATTAGGTATTTTGGGGAAACTCATGTAAACTATAAATAGGGGATGTGTGGGAGGATCAGAACTCATGCCTGGGCTAGCCAGAGCTTCACCCAAGAGGACTGGACTAGCCAGTGCCTCAACTGTGCTGTTTTGATTTGTTCTATCAATGTTCTGTTTATGTTCAATGTTTCAATTCCAGTTATTTAATGTGTTAAAACATGTTCTAGTTGATATCTAAACCCTAGCTTAACATTTGTTATTCATGCTCTTGTCAGTAGCCATGATGTGTTTAAATGCTCATAGTGAAACTCCATCTTAGGGCTTCAACACTAGCCTTTCACATTGGATGTCAGATATCCATTGTAGTTAGAATCATCTAGTGTTGCTGAACTGCAACTCATGCTTAATTTTATATATTTTTCTTTTGATTAATTGTGCTTTAGCTAGACAGTTAATGCTTAGGAGGAGTACCTTAGTTGTGATAGAATATTTCATATCAAAATGACCCTTGCTATATAGAGGATTGACATCCCTCTTGCTAGTGGTTATAGAAAAACAAAGTTACTGTCAGTGATGAATAATCAGTGTGAGTTAGAGGTGGATTCAAAGACCTTGGTATTTTGTTTACATTTGTTTCCAAATTCTTGCTTCACTGTTTGCTTCTCAATTCTATACTTCACTGCCTTTGGCTCATTGCCATTGTAACTGTCATTTTCCACTGTCACTCTTTGCTTCATTAGTTCACTGCTCATAGAATTAGCTTAGGAAACTTCGACTCACACCCTAGTCCCTGTAGATTCGACCCGTATTTGCACAAGCTACAACCGACACCGTGCACTTGCGGTATAACCATGTAGGCTTATCTTATTCTCTTATTTCATATATCTTTCCTAGCCTACCAGTAGGAAGACATCACGTTCAAGATTTCAGTTTCCAATGACACCGACATCAACTTCAATGTGTCGTACGAAAAAGAAATCTGGAGAAGATGAACTTTCGAGGCATGCTACCATACTTATGTGGGATGAAGCTACAATGGCGCATCGCTACTCTTTGGAAGCATTTGACCAGACGATGAGAGACATCACAGAGATTGTTGAACCATTTGGTGGAAAGATTCTCATCATAGGAGGTGATTTCCGCCAAGTACTACCAGTGATTCCAAGGAGTACAAGTGGACAAACAGTCGATGCATGTCTTAGCAGGTAAAAAATTATATATTGATATGCGATAGTTAAGATATAATACTACTTCTTAAACTCTGATAACTAACTTTCAAGCGAATAATTTGAAATGACATTGGTTTACATTACATTCTTAACATATCATATTTGTGGAAAAAAAATACATGTTTTACATCTGAAGAAGAATATGCGTCCAGCCGATGATGCGCATCTTATTCTGAGTTTTTGATTCGTGTTGGTGATGAGGATGAACCTTACATTACTAATGAGATGATAAAGGTTCTGGAAGATATGGCCATACCGTGGGTTAGTGATGATTCATTTTCTCAGTTTATAAATGTAACATTTCCAAACTTGGTGGAGAATGCCAGAGATAGAGACTACATAGTTAACATGGCACTTATTACACCATTGAATGAGTACGTCGAGAATCTTAATTAATGACTGAGTACTTGGCATATTTCCTGGAAAAGAGGTTATATTCTACTCATTTGATTATGTAGACGACGAAACTCACAGTCCTTACTAGCAATTTTAAATAACATTGCTCCAGGGGGTTTACCATCACACATTTTGAAATTGAAGATCGTTGCACCTATTATGTTGTTGCGGAATGTTGATTCAAAAAATGGTTTATGTAATGGTACCAGGTTAATAATCAATGAGTTCTTCCCAAACTATATAAATGCTGAAATTATTAGTGGGAATTTTTTAGGCATATGAGTCTTCATTCACATGATGCCACTAGAGCCACCTGAGAATCTGAAGATCTTATAAAAGTTTACACGTAAATAACCGATCTGTTTGTGTTTCTTCTTTACAGTCAACAAGGCACAAGGCCAAACGATCGAAAATATGGTATTTTCCACCTGAACATGTGTTCATCCATGGTCAACTGTACGTTGCTCTCTCGATAGGAGTGTCAAGTAGACTAAAGGCACCGTTACAAAGAAAAAGGGAACGCACACGAGATAAATAAGTTTTCCTATCTTTGAAAAAGCGGGGGTATAACAGCCACACCTAGTAATTCGTTCGGCAATCTGTATGGACTAAACTCCATGATATAATTCCGAGAGCACCAACTTAAAAGTGAGACTCAATCGAGAAGTATATCAAAGAGCTTTATCTCTATTTCTCAAAACAATCATCAAATCGAACAAATAGAAATCTGTGATCCTGATTGATATGAGAAATAACTTGGACGGTACAAAAGACCAATGTCCAAGTGTTAATCAAGTTCTATCCAACAATCAAAGTTGGATTTATCAACTGATTGAGCTACACACAACCTGTGATATTTTAATTATATAAATAAATATAATGCGGAAAAGAAATAACACAGACACCCGAATTTTTTTTAACGAGGAAACCGCAAATGCAGAAAAACCACGGGACCTAGTTGAGCAACACTGTATTAAGCCGATACATACACTAGCCTACTACAAGTTAACTTCGCACTGGAATGTAGTTGAGCCCTAACAAAGTCTCACACAGATGAAGGTACAGTCGCGTTCCTTACGCCTCTAGAACCACACCGGATTCTGCGCACTTGATTCCCTTAGCTGATCTCACCCACAACTAAGAGTTATTACGACCCAAAGTCGAAGACTTATAAACAAATCTGTCTCCCACAGATATGTCTATTCTTTATTCGATTTTTTTCTGTCTTTTGATAAATCAAGGTGAACAAGAACCAATTGATCATTCGGTCTTATACTCCCGAAAAGCAACCTAGAAATATCAATCACCTCACAATAACCCAACTGATTAATAGAAAAAGTTGTTGTAGAATCACAAAAGTCTGAGACGAAGAACTGTTGTGATTAATTTTTATATCTTACCTATCAGAGATAAATCTCTAGTGAATCTTAGAGAAGATAGAACTCAATACGATAGAACAATTAAGATCAGAATACACAACTACAGAGAAAAAATAGTTGGATTTGGCTTCACGAATCCCAAATGATGTCTTCAATTCGTTAACCTAATATGGTTTTGGAAAAACCTAGGTTAAAGGAGAATCGACTCTAGTTTGCAACTAGGACACAAGAAAGTGCCGGGATTAGGTTTTCCAGTTGCTAGAGTTTTCCCTTATATAGTCTTTCAAATCAGGGTTGCTTACAATCAAAGATAAGATAGCTTAGTAACAAAGCATTCAATATTCACCGTTAGATGAAATCCTGATTTAAGATTCAAGCTAAGTCTGCTTAGAAATTAAGCAATCAATCTCCACCATTAGATGGTCTTAGCTTGTTACACACAGATCCAATATACTTATATTTAGATATGGGTAACTGTACCTAAACGTGTATATTGAGTTAGCTTAATAACAATTAACTGAAGATAGCCATAAGAACACTTTTTTCTTAACCATATTCATCTAACACTTGTAGATCAAATATAATGATCAATCAATCACGAAAGGTAATCAAATGAATCTAATTGTGTTTCAAATAGAGTTGTTCAATTGTTCACTATCTCAAAAAAATATATATGAACAAATTGAAACAAAATCGAATTGATTCGTAATCGTACAAAGTACTTATACACGAATCAATTCATGAACATTAAGCCACGGTTTGCTAAGTTAATTTGCATTCCTTAAATCATAAATGTTTAGTTCATGAATCATGAGTATGAAAATCATACATAAACGATTTTTAGAACCTAACCACTGTGTTCGCAAACTGGGTACGCGAACAACAGCTTCGGACCTTGGCCTAGTCAAGCCGTTCGCAACCCGGTTCGCGAACAACCATTCTAACCCAACTCCGGTAAACCCGTTCGCATACTAGTTATGCAAACAAGAGTTCCGGACCTTCTCAAGTAAATCCATTCGCATAATAGGTACACAAACAAGAGTTCCGGACCTGAATCATTACAAAACAGTTCGCATACTAGGTATGCATATTTTGTTGCATCCAGACATGGGTAATTGTTCTAAACTCTCATTTGAATCATAGAAACATCCTTAGAAGACGACAATGGTAATCTTACACTACCATTAGCTTCAAGTAATTTCCAAGTGATCGAATGATCAATACAAAACTTCCCAAGCTAACATTAAATTACTGTCTCACACAAATCATGTAAGATGTTCAAGGTAATTTTCACATGATCATCTTTTGAATTAATATTTAGTTTCCAAAAAAAAAAATTGTTTCCAACTAAACTCGTCAAGAATATGATGAACATAGATAGAGAAAAAAGCTTCCAACACTGAAAAGACGAGGTACCCAAAAATACCTCAATCTAAAACTTTTCCACCTATAAGTCCTTTCTCCGAAAGTGATTGTCTATGGACTGAGTCGAGACAATACAACTAATCGGTTCAAATTCGTGTGATCGTCTATGGATACGAGATCGAGACAACAAGATAACTTGTGTGATTGACTATGGATACAAGATCGAGACAATACAACGACGAAGTATGTTTACTTGATAAAAGTTTCGGACTTAACCAAACACAATAGGATTACTATCAAGTAAATAGGAATCAACGTTTGTGTATTTTACTTCTAACTATAATAAAACAATTATAATTGCGGAAATAGAAAATTAAAAGACAAACAATATTTTGTTAACGAGGAAACCTCAAATGCAGAAAATCTAAACCAACTTCATATAGTTGATACCAAGCAACTAAACCTATAGTTCACCTAGTTCCGTCTGTATCCCTGCACCTCCAACTTGCAATAAGTCACGCACTTGGAACAATTCCTTTGGTTCGTATTCCAAACAGTAAAGGAACACCAAATCTTTTCAGTAAAAGCTCTTTTCAGTCAACGTGATATGAGTTTGACAAAAGGCTCTTCCGTTTATCCCAATAAACTCCTTTGTCAGGTTCTTAGATCTATCCAACAACAATTACCAAAGTAATTGTCAAGATTTTGCAATCAATACTTTGAATCACTAATAATTGTATTGATGCCGATCTAGTCAACTACTAAATCAAATCTATCACAAAGATAAACCGATTATAGTTGGATCCTTTTCCAGCCGAAACAAGTTTTGTGCACACCAAAGATTATGAACCCAAATCAGAAATCTTCTTCGTCTTCAAATCTTCTTAGATCTTCAATACACACCTGCACACAACCAACTTGAATCTCTTGTGATCAATCACACACAGAACGATGTCTGTTAACAATGGATTATCACAAGACGTCTTTATAACTACAAATAGTCTAAAGATCCCCGTCGAAACTTCGGTCTAGTTTGAGTGAATCTTATATCAGAAGAGAAGATTCTCAAGCATAAACAAAATAGGTGCAATCAAAGTTCAACAACCGTTAGTCAATCGAAAACTAATAATAAACTTCAATTTATCTAGTTTCCCACCAACAGTACTCGTAGAGCTTCCCAATCCCAAAGAAGTCTTTAAAACGAGCGGTCGTAAGAGATTTCTCCTAATTAGGTCACTTTCCTCTCCGAATAGACGACTCCACCAATAACAACACAACTAGGTAGTTTTGCTGGCTCTAAGGATTAGTTTGCTTGAAATGCAAACTTTAATATTTATAGACCAAGGAATTTCCAAAACCGAATATTCTCAAAGATATGCAATAAAGCCAAAAACAGTTTTCATAATTCCTGGAAATGCTCTGTCCAATTAATGACTGAAATCTCAGTAGAAAATATCCAACTAGTAAATGCACATTACTAATTTTTACTTTCTAAAGATATGCGTTTTAATTGCTGGAAATTAAAAGCATATAAAACTAAAAACCTTAATTAAAAGATTCTCAATTTATTTCGATTCGAGATTCTCCTTTAGCTATTAAGGAATATCTTTGAATAATAAAAGATAAGAGTTACTGCACATGTTCAAAGTATGTCGACATCTTTACTTTGTAAATTCTTTTTCATATTTACAATCTTGGAACCGATTTGCCACACTTCCAAACAAGTTTAGAATTGGTTCATCTGACTTCCAAGAACTATGTGATTGATTATCCTATCAAATCACAAATCATGGGTTTCACGGTTCTACCAAAACAAGTTTCGGTTCTACCTCCATGTGGGTACTAGAATTAGTCACGCTAGTTACCAAAACTTGGTTGACTAGGTACTAGGATCGGTTCCCACATATATATGGTATCTAACTTGTATTTGTTGCACATGTTCATAGGATCGGTTCCCTAATTACTAAAAACTTGTTGCACCTCTTACAAGGATCGATTCTCCTTTTGTGATCGGTTGCACCTCTTACTAGGATCGATCCCCCAATGACTAGAGTTGGTCATACCAATTACAACAAATCGATCATACCATCTCAGGTGATTACTTAAGATCGGTTTCATTAATAAAAGTCATACCAATACAAAAGTCAGGCCTTGTGAATAGTTTACCAAGAACATAAGCAAGTCATGAACGGTTATACTAAACACACATATTGGTAATTCAAAAATTTGCAATGAATAACAATACCAATAAGCCTAGCGATTTCCTATTCGATTCATAAAACAAGTTTATGAATTGTACTTCCTTTAAACGAATGTAAAACATTGTTTCTTAGGACGAAATCTTCACCCATACCCATACATAATCACAATATCATTCATACAATTATGTCGATGTCTTATATACGAAGTTCAAAAGATAAGTGTTATACTTCGTATTGTATTCCTTAATACTACGTCTAACTAGAGTATAATCATTCACAGCTTCGCAGTTATGTTTTCAGTATGCACGACTTTAAAGATACATTAGGGAATGAAACATTTCAAGTCAAATATTACTAACCTCAAGTGGAAGGATGATGTCGTCGTTGTAGCTCCTTACTTCTTCACATTCTTCAAGTCTTCACGTAATACTTGTAATGTCTCATATCCTAATACTTTCAAGCTAACCTATACAAAGTTGACTCTAGTAAATAATCAAGCGACTCTTTAAGTGAGTTTTGGTTCACTAAAATATGACAACCAAACTTGACATACTAACGCTTGGTGGGTTCAACCGAGCTATGCTCTAACAAACACATATTTCGAGAAATATATAAGCGAGATAAACTCAGCTCGAAATATCGAATGTGTATAATGTAAAAGTATATATATCTATACGACTTAGTCTCATTAGAATTTAAAATGCGGGGGTACAACAACCTCACCCAATATTTCTCTTAGCAATCTGTATGGACTAACTCCAACATACTTTCAAGAGAATCAACTAGATAGTCAGGCTCAATCTTAAGAAAAGTATATCAAAGAGTTATATCTCAATCTCTCAATTCAATCTGCAATCAAACAAATAATAATTTGCGAACCCGATTGAATATAAGGAAGATACTTGAACTGTACCAAAGACCAAAGTTCAAGTATCAATCAATTTCAATCAACAACCAAAGGTTGGATTTATCAATTGATCGATTCAAGGCACAACCAGTGATATTTCAATTATATAACAAAATATAATGCGGAAAAGAACTAACACAGACACCAAAAGTTTTGTTAACGAGGAAACCGTAAATGCAGAAAAACCCCGGGACCAAGTCCAGATTGAACACCACATTGTATTAAGCCGTTACAAACACTAGCCTACTAAAAACTAACTTCGGTCTGGACTGTAGTTGAATCCAAATCAGTCTCACACTGATTCAAGGTACAGTTGCGCTCCTTACGTCTCTCATCCCATCATGATACTACGGACTTGATTCCCTTAGCTGATCTCACCCACAACTAAGAGTTGCTACGACCCAAAGTCGAAGACTTGATAAACAAATATGTCTCACACAGAAAAGTCTATAGGAATAGATAAATTTGTCTCCCAAAGAAATACCTACGAGTTTTATTTCGTATTTTGATAAATCAAGGTGAACAAGAACCAATTGATATACCGGACTTATATTCCCGAAGAACAGCCTAAAAATATCAATCACCTCACAATAATCTTAATCAACTAGCGAAACAAGATATTGTGGAATCACAAACGATGAGACAAGGTGTTTGTAACTACTTTTCTATCTTGCCTATCAGAGATATAAATCTCAAGCCAATCTTAAGATTGGACTCAATCACGATAGAAACAACAAGATCAGATCACGCAACTACAGAGAAAATAGTTGGGTCTAGCTTCACAATCCCAATGAAGTCTTTAAGTCGTTAACCTACAGGGTTTCGTGAAAAACCTAAGGTTAAAGGAGAATTGACTCTAGATTATACAACTAGTATCACACATGAGGTGTGGGGATTAGGTTTCCTAGTTACTAGAGTTATCCTTTATATAGTCTCCAAATCAGGGTTTGCAATCTAACTTACCTTGGTAATAAATCATTCAATATTCACCGTTACATGAAAACCTGATTAGATTCAAGCTAATATCTTTCAACCGTTAGATCGAACTTAGCTTGTTATACACAAATGAAATGTAACATCATTTAGGTTTGAGTAACCGTACCTAAACGTGTACACTTAGTTGGTTAAACAATAGTTAACCAATGGTTATCCATATGAGCACTTTCATATTAACCTTATTCATCTTCATCATAACTAGTTCAAATGACTCAAATGAACTAGTTGGAGAGTTGTTCAATTGCTTAGATCTCATAGAAGTATACAAGACACAATCAAAGCAAAATCGGTTTTGATTCACTCGAATCGATTCATGAACATTATAGTCACGGTTTGCAAAGATTGCATTCCTTATTATATAAATGTTTTAGTTCATGAATAAACCGATTTTAGAAAGTAACCTACCTAAGTATGCGAACAGGTACGCGTACTTAAGTAACCGGATTGAGTTTGTTTTACTTTCAAAGTCCAACAGAAATTCACGGACGTGAACTTTCCGCCAGTATGCGTATGGGTACGCATACTTACCCAGATTTCCAACAACCGCCAGTACGCGTATGGGTACGCATACTTTGGGTTCCCGGTTTTGGACTTTTACACAAATGTGAGAACAAACTATGTTTATATCCAGTGATGGTTACTTGTTCTAAACTCTGATTTCAATCATTGAAACTTTCTTAGAGGATGTTATATAGTTGTTATTCACAAATTATTTTTCATCAAAGCGATTTTCAAGTTATTGAAATAATCAACATGACTTTCGTCACGAGTAAAGATGAACTTGGCCAAAGCGAAAGCTTACCAACACATATTTCGAGAAATAGATAAGTGAGATAAACTCGGCTGGAAATAGAAAATGTGTATAATCGAAGTCTATATAGCAATACGATTTTTGTCTCAAGATAGGAGATAGAATAGATAGACTTTTGAGTGATAGATAAGTTCAAGTCTCGATATACCTTTTTGTCGATGAAGTTCCACCAGTTCCTTGAGTAGTTCTTCATGTTTACATGATGAACGTCGTGGAGTCTAGAGCTCAACTACACTTACTATCCTAGTCCAAGACTTATCTATAAGTAGACTAGAAATCAAGACTTATAGTTTTGGCAATTAAACTTGACAAACAAGCTTGAGATAGCAACGCTTGCGAGTTCGACCGAGCAATGCTCTAAAAATCTCCCCCTTTGTCAATTTTAGTGACAAAACTATCAATACATATGGAATACAAAGTAAATAAACTTTGCAGCTTCTCATCCACATACTTGATCTCCTTAGTTCTTCAACATTACTCGAAATCTTCGTCACTTCCAAGTACTCCGATGATTCTAAAGGTATTCAATTCAACATCATCGTTGTTGAAGTTCCGTAGCCATAACAATGAGAAAACAATAACTCTCAATCATTGTTATACAATGTCATAGTATTATTACACAACATCATAGTTCAATTGTATCACAACTTCGACAACAATACTATGGTGATATGTATCACTCCCCCTTAGTCAATACTTCATCTCACATGCAAACCACTCCCCCTTACATAATGATCTGAAAACCATATCTATTTGTAGTGTGAACTACTCATTACTTCTCCCACTTTTTGTCAATAAAATTGGCAAAGGTACGAAAACTAGTGGGATCCTAATGAAATTTCCATAGAGACACTTCATGACCAGACGAAAGCACATATCAACTTTTTTAGATGCAATCATATAGCCGAAACTAAATGCATTCATCAAGGAGTTTATAAAGATACAAGATACCAATTGAAAATGCGGGGGTACAACAACCTCACCCAATATTTCGCTTAGCAATAGGTATGGACTAACTCCAATATACTTTCAAGAGAATCAACTAGACAGTCAGACTCAATCTTAAGAAAAGTATATCAAAGAGTTATATCTCAATCTCTCAATTCAATCTGCAATCAAACAAATAATAATTTGCGTGCCCGATTGAATATAAGAGAGATAACTCGAACGGTACCAAAGACCAATGTTCAAGTATCAATCAATTTCAGTCAACAACCAAAGGTTGGATTTACCAATTGATCGATTCAACGCACAACCTGTGATATTTCAATTATATAACAAAATATAATGCGAAAAAGAAATAACACAGACACCAGAAGTTTTGTTAACGAGGAAACCGCAAATGCAGAAAAACCCCAAGACCTAGTCAAGATTGAACAACACACTGTATTAAGCTGTTACAGACGCTAGCCTACTACAAACTAACTTCGGCCTGGACTGTAGTTGAACCCCAATCAGTCTCACACTAATTCAAGGTACAGTTACGCTCCTTACGTCTCTCATCCCAGCAGGATACTACGGACTTGATTCCCTTAGCTGATCTCACCCACAACTAAGATTTGCTACGACCCAAAGTCAAAGACTTGATAAACAAATCTGTCTCACACAGAAAAGTCAATAGGAATAGATAAATCTGTCTCACACAGAAATACCTACGAATTTTGTTCCGTCTTTTGATAAATCAAGGTGAACATGAACCAATTGATATACCGGACTTATATTCCAGAAAAACACCCTAGAAATATCAATCACCTCACAATAATCTTAATCAACTAGCGAAACAAGATATTGTGGAATCACAAACGATGAGACGAAGGTGTTTGTGACTACTTTTCAATCTTGCCTATCGGAGATATAAATATCAAGGCAATCTTACGATTGCTCTCAATCACGATAGAAACAAAAAGATCAGATCACGCAACTACAGAGAAAATAGTTGGGTCTGGCTTCACAATCCCAATGAAACCTTTAAGTCGTTAACCTACAGGGTTTCGTGAAAACCCTAAGGTTAAAGGAGAATCGACTCTATCTTATACAACTAGTATCACACAATAGGTGTGGGGGTTAGGTTTCCCAGTTGCTAGAGTTCTCCTTTATATAGTCTCCAAATCATGGTTTGCAATCTAAATTACCTTGGTAACAAAACATTCAATATTCACCGTTAGATGAAAACCTGATTAGATTCAAGCTAATATCTTTCAACCATTAGATCGAACTTAGCTTGTTATATACAAATGAAATGTAATTTCATTTGGGTTTGAGTAACCGTACCTAAACGTGTACACTTAGTTGGTTCAACAATAGTTAACCAATAGTTATCCATATGAGCACTTTCATATCAACCTTATTCATCTTCACCATAACTAGTTCAAATGACTCAAATGAACTAGTTAGAGAGTTGTTCAATTGCTTAGATCTCATAGAAGTATACAAGACAAGATCGAAGCAAAATCGGTTTTGATTCACTCGAACTGATTCATGAACATTATATCCACGGTTTGCAACGATTGCATTCCTTATTATATAAATATTTTAGTTCATGAATAAACCGATTTTAGAAAGTAACCTACCTAATTATGCGAACAGGTACGCGTACTTAAGTAACCGGATTGAGTTTGTTTTTACTTTCAAACTCCAACAGATGTTCACGGACGTGAACTTTCCGCCAGTATGCATACGGGTACGCATACTTAACCGGGTTTTCAACAACCGTCAGCACGCGTACGGGTACGCATACTTTGGGTTCACGGTTTTGGACTTTTACACAAATGTGAGAACATACTATGTTTATATCCAAAGATGGTTACATGTTCTAAACTCTCATTTCATCATTGAAACTTTCTTAGAGGATGTTATATAGTTGTTATTCACAAACTATTTTTCATCAAAGCGATTTTCAAGTTATTGAAATAATCAACATGACTTTCGTCACGAGTAAAGATGAACTTGTCCAAAATGAAAGCTTATCAACACATATTTCGAGAAATAGATGAGCGAGATAAACTCGGCTCGAAATAGCAAATGTGTATAATCGAAGTCTATATAGCAATATGAATTTTGTCTCAAGATAGGATATAAAATAGATAGACTTTTGAGTGATAGATAATTTGAAGTCTCCACATACCTTTTTGTCGATGAAGTTCCACCAGTTCTTTGAGTAGTTCTTCGTCTTTGCATGATGAACGTCGTGGAGTCTAGAGCTCAACTACACTTACTATCCTATTTCGAGACTTAGCTATAAGTAGACTAGAAATCAAGACTTATACTTTTGGCAACTAAACTTGACAAACAAGCTTGAGATAGTAACGCTTGCGAGTTCGACCGAGCAGTGCTCTAACAAGAAGATGAAATAAAATAAACTTCTGAGTGATAGATAAGTTTTAGTCTCCACATACCTTTTGTTGATGAAGTTCCTCCAAGATCCTCATTAGATCTTCTTCTTCAATTGATGAACGTCGTGAAGTCTAAAGCTCAACTACACATTCTATCCTAATCCGAGAGATAGATATAAGTAGACTAGAAATCAAGTATATAGTTTTGATCAACTAAACTTAACAAATAAGCTTGATATATCAACGCTTGCGAGTTCGACCAAGTAGTGCTCTAACAATCTCCCCATTTGTCAATTTTAGTAACAAAATTATCAACCAGGATGTGCATTTCTTTGTAGTAGGTTAGTGTCTGTAGCGGCTTAATACAGTGTGGTGTTCAAAGCTGGACTAGGTCTCGGGGTTTTTCTGCATTTGCAGTTTCCTCGTTGACAAAATTTCTGGTGTATGTGTTATTTCTTTTTCGCATTATGTTTGTTTATATATGATTAACTTCTTTATCTTTTGATTTTATTTTGTCTAGGAAACTTCTTATGAGAATTTATTCTTATGATTAAGAAGGATAACTAGGGTTTGGAATAGAAAATATTGTGATTACACATAGCTATTTCAACGAATTTCATCTTGCAATATTTTTAGATTTATTTGTTTAAATTCTAAGTTATTTGGAAGATGATTTTTTTTTTGCAGTATTTTATCTTTTGATTTTATATATCGCAATTTCTTATGAGATGTATGCCTTTACGTTCGTGAACTGTACTAGTATCTCATAATTGCTCAAAAGTTAAGTCTATTATGTCTTTATGCAAATATTGATAAAAGATAGAATGAACTTTTGGAAATTCCGCAATATTGATCTTTCCCTGATCCACTTCTATGTGAAAGTACTGTATGTCTCTGTAAGTTTTCTTATGTTGAGTATTTCCAATTAAATTAATCAATAAGGTATTCTTGTGGTTAATTTATTCGAGTTTATTGGATACAAATCCATGATTTGTTAATTTCCAAAGAAATCCTTTTTTTCTCGTAAAAGTAAGGTCGCTCATGTTGTTTTCTTGGGAATGACATCAAATGGGGGAGATTTCTTAATTGAACTTGTGCTTAGTTCCCATATATTTGTGGGGAGTGCGGTTGTGGAATATTGTAGGAGTTATCTTGTATCTTGATAAACTCCTTGATGAATACACTAAGTTTCGACTATGTGAAATCATCGAAACAAATTTTGTATGTTCTCTTTTAGTCATGAATTATTACTTTGAGAATTTCATTATGATCATGTAGTTTTCGTACCTTTGCCAATTTATATTGACAAAAAGGGGGAGAATTATTTGGTAGTTCATACGGTTTACGGATCATTATGTGAGGGGGAATGGTTTTCATTGTGAGATGAAAGTATTGACTAAGGGGGAGTGATACCTATCACCATAGTATTATTATTAGAAGATGGAATATAATAGACTTCTGAGTGATAGATAAGTTTTAGTCTCCACATACCTTTTGTTGATGAAGTTCCTCCAAGCTCCTCAGTAGATCTTCTTCATCAATTGGTAAACGTCGTGAAGTCTAAAGATCAATTACACATTCTATCATAATCCGAGACATATCTATAAGTAGACTAGAAATCAAGTATATAGTTTTGATCAACTAAACTTGACAAACAAGCTTGAGATAGCAACGCTTGCCAGTTCGACCGAGCAGTGCACTAACAATCTCCCTCTTTGTCAATTTTAGTGACAAAACTATCAACCTGGATGTGCATTTCTTTGTAGTAGGGCAGTATATGTAACGGCTTAATACATTGTGGTCTTCAAAGCTGGACTAGGTCCCGGGGTTTTTCTGCATTTGCGGTTTCCTCGTTAGCAAAATTTCTGGTTTCTGTGTTATTTCTTTTCCGCATTATATTTGTTTATATAACTGGAATTTGATTCTATATAATAATACTATGACATTGTATAACATTGATTGAGAACATTTGTTTTCTTATTGTTATGGCTTGGGATCTTCAACAACAATGATGTTGAGTTGAACACGTTCAGAATCGCTGGAGTACATGTAGTAGTGAAGAATTCAAGGAATGTTGAAGATCCAAGGAAATCAAGCATGATGGATGAGAAGCTACAGTTGGTCCGACATTGAAATGTGATGGAATTATAGAGAAATGCACATCCAGGTTGTGCTCGTGGAAGAGATCGAGTCTCATGAAGGCATGCAAGCTTTCTTTGGTCAAAAGTATTCTGTCGAGTATTCTTTTTTGTACGTTCTCTCTTTGCAACTCCAATAAAAGTTATAGAGGTGATTGAAAAAGTACTTTATGATTTTCGGTGGGATGCTAGCGAAGTGAAGAAAAGTCATCACCTTATTGCATGAAAGAAAGTTTGTATTCCTCTTAAGTTCAGAGATGTGGTTGGGTGTCAAATCGCTTTAGAATATGAACAAGGCCCTCCAAATGGTGGTGTAGATTTAATACTGAAAAGGAACATGTTTGGAGGAAAGCAGTGGTGGCTAATTGCGGGTCGTGTGCGTTTAACAGGGAAACTGGTAAACCTAAAAGTGTTAGGGGTTGAAGTCTGTGGATTTTTTTTTATAAACAACTAAAACCCTTTAAGAAAGATGCGTTGTTAGAGTGGGAGAGGAGAATCCTGACTTGTTTTGGGAGGACCATTGGGAGGGTAATGCATCTCTAGCCACTTCTCTCCCAAGTGTGTACACTATTGTATGTACTATGAACTAGACAATTCAAAGATGCGTGGAAATAGTTCGGCAAGGTGGAGCATGGAACTTGGGCTTGGACATGTAGCTTACTCAACAACAAATAGGGGAAATTAGGGGGAGACCCAAAAAAAATAATATTCTCGTTCTCAGGCCCACAATTAATTTTGAATACCGTGACACCCATAATTATATGAAATTATTATATGAATCAATACATAACTGGTTATGCATACTATCTTTTCAGGCATAACTCGTTATGCATACTATCTTTTTCAGGGTATAATTGGCAGCGCAACTTGGACATAACATATCTAAAAATCCGCGCCTTAGAATTTTACAAATTTTATATCGTTGGAAATCTTTTTAAAAGAGCTACGCAACGAGTACAAACAAGAATATCAAATTTTTGTTTTTAACGAAAAAATCGGAGGTGATCCTCATTTTAGGGAATTTTTTTGAAGACTTGATACTTAACCATTATGCAGTCACCAAAAACGATGCATAACACATTCTGCAGACGCATAACGAATTATGCAACCATTTTTTCGACTGCATAACAAGTTATGTACCTGCATAACAAAGTTATGCATCTATAACAAGTTATGTAACCATTGTTTTGGTTGATTTTAGCCGTACATATAAAAAATTGATGCATAATGCAGTATGCATTCATATTTACGGATGCATATCAGGTTATGCATCTATTTTCTCGATGCATAATGCATTATGTAGCCATATTTTCGGACGCATAACAGGTTATGCAGGTTTTTTGGACTGCATAACAAGTTATGCAACAAATTTTGTAGATGCATAACAGGTTATGCATCCATTTTCACGAATGCATAACATGTTATATGAAATTATTATATGAAATTTTGTAGATGCATAATAGATTATGCATCCATTTTTATAAATGCATAACATATTATATAGCTATTTTTATAAATGCATAACATAACCGTATCAAGAAACACCTTATACGCTCTTAGTATCTTATTATTTTCAATCAAAAGCTCAATAAAACCTTTTAAACACAATTTAGACAGGATTACACCTTTACTGCTCAACCAATTATATGTCGAAACTGAATGTTCTAAGTCTCTAGTTCTAACATACCCTTCAATCAACTCACTAGAGATGCCATGACAACCTGATAAAGATCCTAAGGGCTCCATAATCTTAAGAATATACCCACCTTCTTTAAGCAACCCAACCCTGATAAGTAATGAAGCCATGATATTACAGGATTCTGGTAAATGCTCAAAATCCTGAGAAGCAAGATTAAACAATTCCCATAAAGATCCCACCTTTTTCTTTTCATTTGCAAAATTCCCAGAAGCAAAATTGAAACCCAATAAAATTTGATGAACATCATGAGGTTTCAAACTCCAAATCTTCCAAAACCTACGTATAGGTTCAGGTGATATATAAGAAAGTTTTAGAAGAATTTCTTTCAGAGAAGAAATTTGAACAAAGTTCTCATTTTTCTGATTCACCCAGAGATATGAAGTCTTCCAAGCAAGAGATTCTACGATTACAGAAGGATTAATCAGAGTGTGGGTTTTGTTAATTAGGTCTGGAGATTCAGTATATGAGATGAAAATCTACAATCATCTGTAGCTTTCAGATGGATAAATGTAGGCGATGTAATGGTGATATCGAGAAGAGGTTGAGTGGGTTTCGATGGGAATCTGAAGATTAAGGAATTGGGGGAGTTTAAAGAAGAAATTTAAGCTCCGTGTTGGGTGATTGATGATTGTTTGTTGCTAATGAAAGAATCGGTGATGAATAATGGAGAAACTAGGGTTTAACTCAAGTATGAAATTCCAGTAAGATGGTTCGATGTTTGAGAAGAATTAACAGGTTAGTAGATTTGAGTGATGGGTCAGATTCAGATTGAGAATGATTGACGCTAGGGTTTTTGACAAGAATTCATGGGATTTGATATTTGATGTTGAGTTGAAGAACGAGAAGATACATAAGGGTTTTGGCTGGATTTGGTTTTGATAACGAGAAATTAGTGAGGAATGAATGGAATTGCTGTGTCGTTTTGATTCGAATCAACAAAAAATAATATTAGGAAAGAAGAATAAAAGAAGTAATGAAAGAAAAACGAGGAAGAATAAGGGAAGAAACAATTTTAGAAATTCTGGGTGTGGGAGAAATTTTCACCAAGGAAATGGGTGCGCGCCTTCAATTTTTTGTCGGTGGGTTTGACAGTGGGAGAAATCTGAAAAATGGGTGTGACTGTAGTTTTCACACAACAAATCACGGAAGGGGGTTAATTGGCCCAGTTTCAAATTGCATTGATACCATTATAAAAGGGTGAAAAGTTAACTTCGAACACACTTTTGCGAAATTTCTATGGCCAGTTATACCAGCCTCCATTTGCTAGTCGATGTAGAAGTGCTGGAACAACATTATTTTTGAAGATAGTGTAGCAGAATTCAAATCTGTTATAGATCAGGGAATTTTTGTGGACAAGAAATACTGAAGAACTTAAGGATACCAATTTAGACTTTGTAATGGTTAATTTTTATTTTTTTAGGAAAATATTTATTATTGGATAAAGAGTATTACAAGAAATTAGTTGGAAGCCCAACAAGTAAGGGGGCAAATTAACTCTACCTTCCATGTCAAATTCTGCAATATTACGTCACCGGAGACTCTAACGTGAGACCTCCTGGAACGCATCAAACCATTAATTGGGAGAGTTCTTTTTTTCTTTTTTCTTTTTTCTTTTCCTTCTCTATTTGGGTATTGGGCTTCCTCGAAAATCTTTGTCTGTCTGTCGGGGTTGTAATATCTCCTTTGCTTACCTATGCCAAGCCATTTTATCCCCATTTTTTCTTTTGCCGAACAAAAAGGAAAAAGATTTCACAAATGTACACAATTTTTCACGGTTTAGTTGTAACTAACATCTTCCACAAGATTCTTTTAAAAAAGATTTGAAGAAATTTTTTTGATGGGGGCGATATTGGATGGGTCCATGGGAGAAAATTGCCATTTGTCAATAACTTTTTAACTAATTAGTCTTCTAATTTCTAAGGAACTATGGTGGGTTTATTTTCCTTGTTTTTATACTTGCGAAAGAAATCTGTAAAAAGAAAAACTGTTGTCATCTTCATGGCTAAAATAACGGATGTGGCGTAAAGAGTCCAAAAGAAAATCATAATAGAACCCTGAAAGAGATTGCGGAATGGTTTCCATTTCTTAAGTTTCAGTGATATATTACCAGGATAATCGAAGTTATACACATGTACATGTTCAGATTCTTCGGCCATCAAACCCCGATAAAACGAATATACCCAATAAAGAAGCGCAAAAAATCTTTTCAGTAATTTTATTAAACACCTACACTACATTCGAAATTGTAGCTAAATTTGTAATATCTTTTACCTAATTAACAAGTACAACACGATAATCATGAAGTTGTTGAATAGTCAAATCACAAACTGTAGTTTTCCAAGAAGCGATACCTCTCCTTTTTAAATAAAAATCCCCAAAACAAGAAAAATTACTTGAGATAACATGTGAGTTTTGTTTCTCTAAAAAAATAAAATATTTATTCATTTTACTTCTTCCTCAGTGGTGATTATATTATTCCAGGACAGTAGGAATAACAACGTAGGTGTTATTTTATTTTCTCTATTTTGTGAAGGTATGTGTTGTATCACTGATCAAATTTGTAAATCCTTAACCCTTTTCTGATAAATCTAATATTTCCGGTAACGATGGGAAAAAGACTAATTGGTGGTAAATTTTTACAATATCTTTGCTTAAAAAATTAATTAATTAAATATGATAAATGACAATTTTTTAATGGTCCCTCATGTCCCAACCCAAATCTCCCCAATTAAAAAATTTCTCAAAAATTTGTGGGCTTAAAAGTTAGACTTCACTACAACAAAAATCCCCAGCATCACATCACAGTGATACCGTGCAAATTACGGTAATTTTATGTAAAACAACCTCGGAATATTATGTAAAATAACGTCCGAATATCATCTATGAGTCGGTTAACTTGGGCTTCAGGCCAGGTAACTCTCGGGCCCATGTGTACACTAAAACATACGTATCTTATACCGTTTTTGTCTGTTTGTCAACATTTCAAGCATATATGCAGCTCAACATTGATATGGTGCATAGCTTTACAGGACTTTTGTGTCTGCCAAAGATCAAAAATCTATTTAAATGGCAATAAAGTCGGATCAAGCAGAATTTGCTGGATCATCACCTTGGATATTTTACAAGTTCTTCGAAGTTGTCTTTAGTAGGCTACCCAATTCATTATCTTATGGGATTATCTTTTCCTAAGAGTTCGTTGAAGAACTTGAGAACAAAATTTGGAACTGAAAATTTTTAATTATCAAAATAATTATATCATTAATTTGACGCTACCAACAGGGTTAATGTTTGCGTTATTAAAAAAATAGAAAAGTAAAATTAAGCAAGAGCCCATAGAATTACTCAGACAATACCAACTTCTTTTAGTGCAAACACAAGTATCTTGAAGTTTTTCATAACAATAATGCTACAAAACATTATCTTGACCAATATTAAAAACCAAATAGAAATGAGAATAAAATTGAAAAAACACATTTGAGTTCCATGTCACTTCGCAAAGGAGATGAGATTATTCTGTAATAAAAAATGTATAAGAAATCTATGCCTCTTATTCCTCGCCGCTGCTGCAAAATTCAATCTTCACCTTCTTTTTGTCGGGGGAGAGTTGCTCCGTGCTGCTCTGAGAAATTCTCTCTTCATCTCCTTCTTCTTCTCCGGGGAGATCGAGTTGGTTACAAATGGCGAATTTCCCGCGCAACGCCTCAGGTGTTTTAGCCTTAAGGAAATCTGCCACTCCCTTTTTCAACAAGTTCACCAAGCCCTCTACCTGAAGATAACTTGCTGCCTTGATCACGTCGAACACTATGTGGTTATTATTAAATAAATTGACGAATTGTTCATCCCATATCTTCAGTTCTTCTTCGCTAGTCTGGGTCTCAGCGTGTTTGCTGAGATACTCAACTACCTTGGACAATATTTCGCCTGTTATAGAATAACTGATAACAATCTTCCTATTTTCCTTGCCCACCATCCCGGACTCTAACTTTCTTCTTGACGGGCTGCTTCTGTCGGGATATTTTTAGGGAATAATCACTGACAACCGCGGAATAACGGATCTTTAAATATTATGATGAATAATAAGTAAACCAAGCACAAGCAACCATAATAATACGAGAAAGATAAATCAACTCACAAGACACAAGATTTATAATGGTTCGACCAATACATACAACTTGTATATATTGTCTACGTCCACTTTGAGCCGCACCAACTCAAATCCACTATGAAGAAAAACGATTACAGCATCGTGTGAATCCCAGCAAACTCTTGGTTACACCGCAACAATTACCCGAGACGATAACCTTGTCTCTTGTTCCTCACCAATATGCTCTCACAACGAAATCCTACCTTTATTCCTAAAAGCTATACAAGAAATTTCTCACCGATCTCTTAATCGTTTTCTACACAATGCACTAATTCTACAAGGCCTAAATACCTATTTATATAGGTTACAAACTTGGCCACCAAGAATTCTAACCGGTTTAGGAAACCCCTTCCCTAAATAACCACGACTAACTTTAGGAAATAATTAATTAGTTTTCAATAACTAACAATCTCCCACTTTGAAGACTTATTGATTGTCTTCCATTCTTCAACTTTGGATTGACGGTGCTAAAACATCTTCCTTATTAGTGCGGCTCCCCTCCCAGATCCTCATTTTGAGAGACCAACTAAAGCCTTGCGGAGCTTTAGCTTGTCTGATGTAACTCCCTTGGTAAACATATCCGCCGGATTCTTCGAACCAAGAATCTTCTCGAGCTTCAACTCTCCTTCTTCTAAGAGATCCCGAATGAAATGATAACGGATATCTACATGCTTCGTCCTAGCATGATAGGCTGAGTTCTTGGCTAAATGTATAACACTTTGACTGTCGCTAAACAAAACACTATCTCCTTGTTCCTTGCCCAACTCAGCTAATAATCCTTGTAACCAAATCATCTCCCTGCTCGCTTCCGTCACCGCTACGTACTCCGCTTCCGTAATAGACAATGTCACCCACTTCTGTAACCTTGAGTTCCAACTCACTGCAGCTGACCCCGTAGTATAAACATAACCGGTCGTACTTCGCCTTTTATCTACATCACCTGCGAAGTCTTCATCCACATAACCCCTCAAAATAGAAGAACCACCTTTTCCATAGCACAATGGTACGTTTGTGTTACCTCTCAAATACCTGAGAATCCACTTCACAGCTTCCCAATGTTGTTTTCCTGGGTTGCTTGCATATCTACTCACTACTCCCACTGCATGTGTAATATCCGGTCTCGTGCACACCATAACATACATTAGACTCCCAATAGCCGAAGAATATGGTACGTTAGCCATGTACTCCTTTTCTTCATCTGTCTTCGCACACTACATACTTGAAAGACGAATTTGACTTCCAAGTGGAGAACTAACTGGTTTAGCATTCTCCATATTGAACCTTTTCAACACTCGATCAATATATTCAGCCTGAATAAGCATAAGTACACCCTTAGCTCTGTCTCTTATGATCCTCATACCAAGAATCTGCTTTGCTTCACCAATATCTTTCATAGCAAACTCACTTGCTAATTTTTTCTTCAAATTCTCAACTTCTTGTAGAGATGTTCCGGCAACCAACATATCATCCACATACAGTAGTAATATAATGTAGTCAGAACCATTCCTTTTGAAGTAACAACAATGATCTGCATTACACCGTGAGTAACCACTTCTATGCATGAAGTTATCAAACTTCTTGTACCACTGTCTCGGGGCTTGTTTTATACCATACAAACTGTTCTTTATCTTAGACACCATCTCTTCCTTGCCATTTACTATGAATCCTTCTGGCTGCTTCATGTAAATTTCTTCATCTAGGTCACTATGAAGAAAAGCTGTCTTTACATCCAACTGTTCAAGGTAGAGATCTTCAGAATCCACTAGACTTAACACTACTCGAATAGTAGTCATCTTCACAACTGGAGAAAATATCTCATTGTAATCAACACCAGGTTTTTGCTGGAAACCTTTCACAACCAACCTCGCCTTGTAACGAATTTCTTCATTTGCTTCAGATTTCATCCGATAAACCCACTTGTTATGCAACGGCTTCTTACCTCTTGGTAATTTTACTAACACCCAAGTGCCATTCTCATCAAGTGAATTTATCTCATCCTCCATAGCAAGTTTCCACTTGCCTGAATCATCAGCTGTTAGAGCTTCCTTAATATCTTCAGGTTCGCCTCCATCCGTAAGTAATAGATAATTCAAAGCATACCTTGGGTTTGGTTTAGGAGTTCTTGACGATCTTCGTACTTCTTGTGAAACTGTAGGAATAACTCCCATTGCAGTAGAAGTCTCTTCAACTTGTACTTCTCTGCCATCAGTAACATCATGCTCTTCTTGTTCCACACTTCTTCTAGAAACATCATCAATATCGATATACAACTCCTTATCGACGTTGCTTGACCTGACATCTTCAACTTGTGCTGTATTCCTGTCCTTGTACAGCTCATTCTCATTAAAAGTGACATCTCTACTTCTAATAACTTTGTGACCTTCATAGTCCCAAAGTTTATACCCAAAAGCGTCAATTCCATAACCAAGGAATATACACTTCTTTGCTTGAGCACCTATCTTAGACCTCTCACCGGGACTAAGATGAACATAACCAACATAACCAAAAACTTTCAAATAGGAAAGATTTACCTTTTTGCTAGTCCAAACCTCCTATGGTATCTTCATATCTAATGGACTACTAGGTGTCCTGTTAATTAGATAAGCATTCGTCTCTGTTGCATGTGCCCAGAAGGTCTCGGGCAAACCAGACTGTAACCTCATGCACCTTGCACGTGCATTCAACGTCCGATTCATACGTTCTGCTACTCCATTCTCCTGTGGTGTCCTTGGAACTGTCCTCTCCAAACGAATTCCATTCGTAACACATAACTGTAAGAATTCTGTTTTGTCATACTCACCATCGTTATCTGACCTTAGACACTTCAACTTCAGACCAGTTTCTGTTTCAACCAAAGCTTTCCACTTCTTAAACACTTGATACACCTCGAACTTATTCTTCATGAAGTAAAGCCACACCTTCCTTGAGTGATCATCAATAAAGGTGACATAATATTGGAACCCGCTGTGAGATGCAACATCAATTGGTCCCCATACATCCGTGTGAACCAAATCAAGTTTTGCACTTCTCAAGTCTTTTCCTCCTCTGCTGAAACTAACGCGTTTTTGTTTTCCAAGAACACAGTCTTCACAAAAACTCATATCAACAGACTTCACCTTAGGTAGATATCTTCCCGAACATAGAATCTTCATGTTCTTCTCACTCATGTGCCCTAATATTCTATGCCATAAGTTAGTGTCTTCACCACTACTAGCTACTGCTAAAGTAGTTCCATCTGAAGTCCGGTATAAAGTATTGACTCTAACTCCACGAGCTAATACCATAGCCCCTTTCTTTACTTTCCAATTGTGTTTGGTTAACATAAATTCACAGTCATCATCACAAACTTGGCCCACAGACACCAAGTTTTTCTTCAAATTTGGAACGTGTTGTACATCCTTCAATTTCCATGTCGAACCGTTGACTTTCAAGATCACATCACCCAAACCGATGATGCCGCATGCTTCACCGTCACCCAAAAATACTTGGCCATAGTATCCTTCTTTATAAGAGATCATAATACTATTGTCACCCGTTGCATGGAAAGAAGATCCCGAGTCTATAATACAAGACTCATCTTGCTTGTCCTCAGAGAGTAGTAGAAAACCTTCCGTAATCACCTTCTTGTTATCAACAAGGACCTTCACCGGTTCCGCAACTGCAACTACGTTGATCTCTTCTTGATTACCTTTGTTTCCACCATTATTAGCACCTTTGTTTTCCGGACAATCGCGCTTGTAGTTTCCTACTTTCTTACACGCCCAACACTCAACAACACCTCTAGGACGGGATTGAGATCTCCCCCTAGACTTCCATCTAGTCTTGTTGTTGTTCCTATTTGAACTCCTGCCTCTATCTTCTTCATGCATACTTAAGGCCGAGCTTGAAGAACTAGAAACATAACCTTGTTCTATTCTTCTCTCCTCTTCAACAATTAACCTTTGTTGCACATCATCAAGCTTCAACTTCTTGCTCCCTGCGGAATTGCTAATGGTTGTCCTTGCAGTCTCCCAACTCTTTGGTAATGACGACAACAACCGTAAAGCTTGAACTTCATCATCAAAAGTAATACTAACTTTTGAAAGATGAGAAATAATTGATTTAAACTTGCCAAGATGTGATGGAATCGCTTCGCCTTCTTGCATCTTCAGATTAAATAATTGTTTACACAACATAATCTTCCCCGAGGCTGATGACTTTTGATACAACTTTTCAAGTTTATCCATAAGATCATTCGTACTAGTTTCCTCTTGTACGTTATTGTAGACTTTCTCCGTTAGACATCTACGGATCACGGCTACACACTTGCGATCAAGAGTTGTCCATCCCTTTTTCGCAGCTCCACCCAAAGGATCAGCAAGGTCTTTCTCATATAGGTAGTCTTCCATCTGAGACTTCCAAAACGCAAAGTTCTTCCCATTAAAAACTTTAACCCTAGCTACCGTACTTTCGTTATTATCATCCATAACTCCCACTCCAATCGTACTACGATAAACCCTAAAGCTCTAACCCGAGCTCTGATACCAGTTGTCAGGATTTTCTTAGGGAATAATCACTGACAACCGCGGAATAACAGATCTTGAGATAGTATGATGAATAATAAGTAAACCAAGCACAAGCAACCATAATAATACGAGAAAGATAAATCAACTCACAAGACACAAGATTTATAGTGGTTCGACCAATACATACAACTTGTATATATCGTCTACGTCCACTTTGAGCCGCACCAACTCAAATCCACTATGAAGAAAAACGATTACAGCGTCGTGTGAATCCCAGCAAACCCTTGGTTACACCGCAACAATTACCCGATACGATAACCTTGTCTCTTGTTCCTCACCAATATGCTCTCACAACGAAATCCTACCTTTAGCCCTAAAAGCTATACAAGAAATCTCTCACTGATCTCTTATATCGTTTTCTACACAATGCACTAATTCTACAAGGCCTAACTACCTATTTATATAGGTTACAAACTTGGCCACCAAGAATTCTAACCGGTTTAGGAAACCCCTTCCCTAAATAACCACGACTAACTTTAGGAAATAATTAATTAGTCTTCAATAACTAACAGCTTCCCGCTCAAGAACAAAGATTTCGCCATCACAACTTTTCAAAGTTATTGATGCGGCGGCCATGGTGATGCGGATGAATGGGGTATGATCATGTATTTATAATAAATCAACCGTTGTGTCTCAAACTGAATAGGCACATACATTCATTACATCTTTTCACATCTTGTTTCTTACTTTGAGTCGTTTCTCTTGGAAAGAGACATTTGTTTCAGTCGTTTCTCTTGGTAAGAGACATCTCCAAGAGTCATATGTGGCAAACCCCTAAATCAGTTTCCCATTTCTTACTCATCATCATTCCCTTTTAATCAATCCATCGCTTCTGCTCCATATGGGTTTACAGCAGAAGATCTGAAAAACTTTTATGAAATAGATTGAGAAGTATAAAAACCAGTTTGACATCACCTTGAAGACGTAGGGCATCAAAACCTAGTACAGAAACTGCTCAGCATACATGATATGGTGGTTTATATGAAACTGGATGAAGTCGTGCATAGCCTCGGTTGGATAGAAGCAGTTATACCGGGGCTGTGAATGTATCCGAGTCTTTTTAGATAATATATTGATCGAAAGAACAGACAACTTCCAGAAAATAGCGTGCAATATTCTTTTCGTTTGCAGGGGAAAAATAGCGTGCAATATTCTTTTCGTTTGTAGGGGAAAATGCCGCACAACAAAAAAAGGTTGTAATCTTTCCGCTGAGTGTGTTTTTCAAAATACTCTTTACTGTTTGCTAATTCAATATTTTGTCATTTCTCTATAATTCCAGATAAAAAATATTTTAGGGGCTAAGGTGGAATAGCTCCTTCAGGCCTTCAATTCTGGTGATTTATTTCGATATCAAGAACTCTGTATCGTTCGCAAGGCGGTCCGAGGCGCACCTGCATTGGTATGAAACAAGAAGAAGTTACTGGAAAACATGACCGTTTTCTGCTTGATGGAATCATTTTCTGACTGGTACCCGGTGTTATTTCATTACAACGACCAATCTGACCACTGTTCGTCTCCTCTAATATGTCGCCCATGGAGCGTAAAACAATTCTATTTTCTATTTTTGTGATCGTGGATAGGGATAACATCACATGATTACATGATCGTAGACAATCCGTAGGCATATTGTATTGCAGGGACGAGCCTAGTTTCGGGCGAACCTAGGCTATATAGCACGTCCCTGTGTTTGGCCCAAAAGAAGTTTGTGTAGAAAGTTTTGTTAAAATTAGTCTTCAGCCCACTTACTATAATTTTAGCCCAAAAAACCTTCTACCCTAATGTTTTTTTTTTTTCCTTCAAATCAGAGTAAAACTCTAAGTAACATTGTTTGCCGTTAACAGGTTACAATTAAGCAGTAAGATAGCCGAGCCACAATTTCGAGAGGATGGGGCATAGACTTAGCAATAGAAAGTAGTTTTGGCATCCAAACCTGCCTTAGGGAATTAAAATGCAATTGTCTAAAAAAAGCATACTATCTCCGTCCCACCATTAAGTGACCTAGTGTATAACTAAATTTAGTTATGCACTAGGTCACTTAATAGTGGGACGGAGGGAGTATTAAATCAACATTTTCTTCACCGAGCACACTGTTTGTAGTTTTTGTGGGAATCTCCATTTCATCTTAGTTTTTTCATCATCTTTTTGTTTTCAATCTTTATGTGGCAAATCCTCATCTTTTGTTATTGATGCCATTTCATATATGCACTCATTCTCAGAGTGTTGCTTTCTTCAAGAGAGCCCACTTCACAGTGGAAGGCCTTTTGTCCCTTGTAGATTCCTCGTTCACCTGTTATGAGAATGACCACAATAACAATAGTTAACTTGACATGCCAAACACCATCACATATCATTGTAAGCCTCTTTTGAGTAATCATGATTTGGGTATGGGCTAGTTGGTCGATGCTTGGGTTTATGTTAGGGTGAAGGTCTGATGGATAACTGTTGCAAGTTTTGAGATGGTTTTTTATGAGAGTAACAGTAGTTGCAAGATACCGTTGACTGTTTTGGAAACACTAATACATCTAGCTTTCTGTTACACCTTCAAATGCCCCAGAAAAATTTATGCAAAAGTGTAACCCGACAGCACAGTGTTCTGTGAATTAAGCTTCACCCACCAGCACTTCAGCCTTATAAGTTTGCACCAATGTAAACATCCAACTCTTCAGTTCTACAACGGAAGTCTTTATCCTTCTTTCACTTCTCCTAACTTCTCAAATGTATCCCATAATACATCCAAACATTGTCATACATTACTAACTGTAGTTGCAGGAAATCTCACAACACACCCCTTGTATTATCATGACTATAATTTCTAGATCTAAACTTATTTGATATGAAAATAAAGATAAAGATAATAAAAATAGAAAATAAGACACAAGATTTACGTGGTTCGATTAATGTGATCTACATCCACGGGGTTAGGGATCTTCACTATGATTGTTTATAATTACATATGGATTACAATTGAGACTCCATTAACGAGTATTTGGAGCTCTTGGTTGAAGAAGGAAGAAGAAGATAATAATACAAATTCTGTTTTCTCTCCCTCTAATTGTGTCTCCCTCTCTCATCCTAAAATGTGTATCCTTTTTTGATTATTCCTCTTTCTCTCTCTGGCCTTTCTCTTTATATAGGATATTACATAGTGGATGATAACTCATGTGTAGTGGAGTACATCTCATATTCCCCCATTTTCGGATCCCGTGCTACGTTCTCTCAGGCTCTCATTACAATTTCGCAGGCTCTTCTACATTCTCGCAAACTCTCTCTATAATTTCGCAAACTCTTACTGTTGTGCGATATTTGGATCCTACACTAACAATAATCAGCAAACCAAGAACACTTAGAACATGACACAATTAACTCACTTTATTGTATCAAAGATAAGATATACAAAACTTGTCCACTTAGGGACTTACACAGACTTGTTCCTCTTGAAACAAACCTTAACCTTACAAAAACTCTCTCAAATTGAGTCTCACAATATCCTATGTAAGCATACCGATTTTCCAATGCCTTAGCACTATTTATACAACAGCTTTCTTGGCCAAAACCCGTGCACAACTGTTGCACACGCAGGGGACAACCATCTGTCCCATGAAGCAGTTCCATAACCGCCTATAAAGTGCCACCTTGGCCAGTTTCTCTTTAAACTCGGGCCAACACTCAACACATGTTCCAAAGCAGTTAAGAATACTCTCCTACGCTTATAAACTCCTTTTATAACAATCCTTTCATATCTCACACCTTTGGCACACTTGTGAAGTATTAACCAACTCATAACCGTCACTTGAGCCATATTGTACAACTGTTGCGCTTTACTGAACTTAGCCTTGGTCCAATGCACATCCATCTTGGCCCTGCATCCTTCTTGCTCTAAAACAATGCACGGTAAGTCCTTGTGCTTCAATCACCAAGGCCAACTCCTTAAACTCATTCTGGTTATTCATGCGTCATATGCTTCACTTAACCAATTTGCTCGACAATAACAATGCCGCTTGATAGACGCATTTATGTGTCTAATGTGTCCTCAATGTTCCGTATTGTTAGTACTCGATTTCATACTTATTATGGTGTTTTATGTGTTTGTAGGGGAAAAAAACATTCTTGGAAAAATCGGCTCGAAAAGTTACTCAAGGCACCCCCGGAGGACATTTGCTATACGGACCCTCACTTTGGATAAGGGGTAACCTAATTACTAAGAGGCACCCCATTTCTAGGCAGATGATAATCGCACCCCAGAATCGGATAGGGGGCAACCCTTCTTCTTCATTTCAAATTCATTTTTTGGCGGGAAGAAGAGTTCACTCCTGGCAGTTTTCTCGATCGGATTTTGGATGGGTTAGAGGTAGACTAAATCGCTGAAACTTCATGGGTGGACGTGATATAGCCTAAAAGGATTGGTATGGGCCTTTGGTTCGATCCAATTTGGCTGGATATTCCGCGAAAAGAAAACCGACAGCACGTTATTAATGGAGTTATTCACGGGATTTGCATGAGTTGGAGAGAGTTCGCACATGCTAGGAAGATTATAACAACCATTTGGACCGTGACAGAGATAAATAAGGAGATTTTGCAGTTGTATAACGCGTGCAGGATTAGAAAAGGGAAAGAATATTTATGCCTCAACCATCTTACAAGATTATCTTCATACATGTTTTACCGAACCTAATGATGTCCAGAAAGAAGCTCAGTTGTTAGAAACCCATCCTCTGGTTGATGTGGTTAACCCAGGCTATGATACCAAGATTGACTTTGTTTTCCCACCAAAAACTGTTCAACCAATTGTGGGAACATATGATTTTCAGATGTGTCGGTTATTAAGTTTTGAGACTAAACCTAATTACTTTAGGATATTAGGGTCGACACATTTTCTTAAGGAAAACCACCTCTTTAATTTTGGTCAGCTGTGTGAGTCAAATCTAATTGACTTAGAGGATCCCCAATTATTCAGGTTGTTGTTATGTGTTTCTAAGTTCTTAGTTAAGTTTTTCCAGACTCTAATGCCTGAACCGGATCTTAACTTTGAGGAAATCCAACAGATGAAAGATTTTTATTTAGACCCTTTTATAGAGCCTGAACCTGAACCACAACTAGATGTAGTTGTATTACGCGAGCGTATGTTCGGTATCTTCTTGGTCTGTTGCACTTTCCTCTTCTTGTGGGTAATACTTTTTGATCCATATGACCCACAATTATTCCGGCTACTGCTATATGATTCTACGAGGTGGCTAATTCTTCCAATGTCTGGCTGAAGACTTTAAACTTAGCACTTCTTGGGAGGTAACCCATGCTCATGCAACACGGTGATATATTTCCTTAACTCTTTTGCTTCAAGTGGTAACAGTTTCTCCTTGTTCATGTTTTTAATTTTATCTTTAGAACATTGAGGACAATGTTAGATTTAAGTTTCGGGGTATGCGAGAAACTTTTTAGTTACAGTAAAAAAAATAAACTCCAGAGCCTAGAAATTTATGTTTATTAAGGATGGCACTAACCAGTCTAAGTGGATGGAAGCATTTTGGTTGTAGGAGTTGAGGAACCAATCTGATTAGATGGAAACATCTAAAGAGTTTATTCATAAAAGCACAGAGCTCAGGTGTTAGAATTAAAAAAAACATGGTAGTTTCACCATATCTCGTTGAATCCTAATCCTTCTATTTTTATTTTTTTAAGTGATTTGGTGGGGCACACGATTCAAGTTGTTACCTTTGCTAGGGTGAAATAGGGTGATTGAGATACCAAAAAAATAAAAATAAATTAAGACCAGACCATCAGACCAACAGGAATAAATTCAATAAAGTCGACCACTAGTGACCTTGTATATGCCAGTTGTGTTGACCTAGAGTTAGGTTTATCGACCACTGGTCCCCTTGTATATGCCAGTTGTGTTGATATTAGTCAGACCGATATCTCAGTCCATTAGGATAGGTCCATCTTGGCAGAGGCCTTCAGACAGATATGGGAAACACCGTTCACTTTAAACCATCTATCTTTTCTCTTTATCCATCTTCTTAATCTTTCCATGTGATTGGTTGACTCCGGTTATGATGTACATAAACTATCTGAGTAGAGCTCTGTCACTTTATATGAATTTTAGTATGCTTGAGTGCAAACTCGTGTACAACAATTGGAATTTCGCATCAGGGTACTTCCTCATGTAGTCAATAGGTATGCCAACCAATGAGATTCTTTAGTGCCTTCCAAGGTTCTGCATAGGTAGCTAGGGTCTGGAGTAAAGGTTTTGTGGGTACACCTCTGGTAAACCCTCCCGAGATTAACTCGGTTCTATTTTTTTTAGTTTTGCTCGAGGACTAGCAAATAATAAGTTTGGGGGTATTTGATAGACGCATTTATGTGTCTAATGTATCCTCAATGTTCCGTATTGTTAGTACTCGATTTCGTACTTATTATGGTGTTTTATGTGTTTGTAGGGGAAATAAACATTCTTGGAAAAATCGGCTCGAAAAGTTACTCAGGGCACCCCCGGAGGACATTTGCTATACGGACCCTCACTTTAGATAAGCGGTAACCTAATTACTAAGGGGCACCCCATTTCTAGGCAGCTGCTAATCGCACCCCAGGACTGGATAGGGGCAACCCTTCTTCTTCATTTCAAATTCATTTTTTGGCGGGAAGAAGAGTTCTCTCATGACAGTTTTATCGATCGGATTTTGGATGGGTTAGAGGTAGACTAAATCGCTGAAACTTCATGGGTGGACGTGATATAGCCTAAAAGGCTTGGTATGGGCCTTTGGTTCGATCCAATTTGGCTGGATATTCCGCGAGAAGAAAACCGGCAGCACGTTATTGATGAAGTTATTCACGGGATTTGCATGAGTTGGAGAGAGTTCGCACATGCTAGGAAGATTATAACAACCATTTGGACCGTGACAGAGATAAATAAGGAGATTTTGCAGTTGTATAACGCGTGCAGGATTAGAAAAGGGAAAGAATATTTTCCCGTGTCTGGCAGAGTTATTGAGAATTATCCTGGAGTTATTACAACGATTCTTAGGCCCTGTGGAGTATAAAAAGAGTGTTCGGGGGTAAGAAAAGGGGGATGGAGAGTTTGGGAGAGGAATAGAGCACCACATAGTCGAAAAAATCAAGCCGCAGAAACTCCATTTCTGCTGCTGCAAAGCTGAAGAACACGAAGAACAGACTTACCAGGACAGTCTTTTTCCAACATGACAATGACACTTAGCCATGGTTCGTATAGCTACAGTGACAGTGACAACGACACAAGAACGACAGACTTATTTGCTACATCGTTTGCGACACAGAGTCGTGGGTCTTAGAGCAACAGTAACAGTGACACATCCTCTGTATCGTTCTTTGGTTTGTAACAAATATAATTGTTACAAACCCGATTTTGAATTATTTCTCCCTTTTCATCATTTGTAAACACCCTTTGAGCAATAATAATGATTTTTGAGCGTGTTTCCAACAACATGATGAGCTAAACCCTATCACTGGGACAACGGAGGAAACAACTTTTCATGATTGTGGTAAATGAATTAATTCTTTTATTGACTTTTTTCATAGATTTAATTGCTTTATGATTTCTATTAATTATTTGTTATTTTGTTAGATGCCGCATGCTTAGTTCTAAATACTTTGGATGCGTCATGCTTTTAACTTACAAATAATATTTTACGAAATCTATTTTTGGCAAAGAACTAGAGTCACAACTTCTTTTGTTTGAGCTATATTGTCTAGAGTTAATGACTGAACCATAACAATGTGAAAAGTAGTGGAATCCCGCGTCTCAGCGTCTCTTCATCTTGTGACAAATTGTGTATATGTATTTTTCCTTATTTTCTTTATTAAGTCTTAAAACAAATTCTCAACAAATCTGAGTGAACGAATCATTTTACTACAACTCAATTGAAAATCACATCAATTTTTGGCGCCGCCGACGCGGATTTGTTTATAAATTTGTTTTTAGGTTTTTTTTTTATTTGTTCCTTTTTACGCCTTTTGGTATTTCTTGTTTGCTTTCAGATTTGGAACTGAGCTAAAGAAAAGGGGAGAAAGTGCTGAAAACAAAAGCGAAGCGAAAGAAGAAAAGAAAGGAGGAATCCAAAAGGAGTGAAGAAGAAAATTTTTGTATATAGATATTCTATTTTATTTTATTTTTTTAGACACTGTAATTAAGGTTTTTATTTTTGTAATCTTTTATTTTTGGACATTTTGTTTATTTTCGGACATTGAACTTTGAGACTTTTTTTTTAAACCCTACGAAAGGGTAGTTTTAAATATAAACTGTGTGCAGAGAAGGACGACGATTACGATATCGTCTCGGCCCCTCGGGTTCGTACACGACATTGGAGTTGTGGCCCGAGTCGACTTCAACGGTTCATCCCCCGTCTGGAACGGGAGGTAAGAATTCTAAACACCCGTGAATCCCCTGTCAGCGGGTTTACTGGATGATTTTGTATGCCTATATGTTAAGGACCTGAAATCAGATTTAATTTTCTAGTAAAGGGCAAGGACTGGCCAAATCAAGATAAGGACTCAGATTTCGTCACCGTTTCCTTCTTGCCCGCCTTAGGAACACGTAACCTACGCCAACCTAAGCCTAAAATTTTGACTAGAACGAGACCGATAGGGTAACGAGCTTAATAGGAAAGTCATTCGAAAAATATTGGTTACTCTTATAAGCATACTTCGAAGTTCATGATGGTTTCTGTGAGTTGAATGTGTGACTGGGCCGCCTTGTAATGCGGTGAGGCCTTGGGTATCAAAGCTCCACGCAGCTTCCCTCGCCTCTATTCAACTTACTTTGACTCGGATTGATTCCAGAAGGGTTTGCTTAAATTGTAACGAATTCCCTTTCGAAGGATTAGAAGATGGTCTAGAAACAATCTAAGTGGAGCCATCATGCTTTTTGTTTGCTAGATAAATTAGGCTTGTTGTGGTCGAGTCAGCCTTATTTGTGCTTGTGTAGAATTCTCTTGCAGTTAGGATGTCAAACTGGTATTATAATAGCCATCACAATGAATATGAATATCCAACTAAACAATATGGACATCACTCTTTTTATGACCATAGTGTGAATAGTGGTTGGGAACGCCAACCTGTCGAAGGTTATGGGTCATACCCCGATGAGCCCAATTATTATCCACACGTGCATCAGTCTTACGAGCAAGAAGATTATAGTACTAGTTCTTCGTCTCTAGAGGATACAATCAAACTATTGAAAAGTAGTCCTTTTTATGATCCCTCTGTTCCTATTCCTCCTTTAGAAGAGTCCCTCAGGAAGTTAGCTGAGTCGACGCGTAAGTTAGCTGAGATGAATAGTATAATTATAGACGAAAGAACTACAATAATGAGTGAATCTTCTTTAGAAGACCACCTCAAGCGGATAGCTGAGACGAACGAAAGAATTGCTCGAAATTACTTGAATTACCAATATAGTGTATCCAATAATACCCTTGAGAATGAAGATAGTTATTTACATAATCAAGATAACGAGGTTAGAATTGGTGACACAACTTGTTTAAATGAGGTTCGATTATTTTCATGTTATAATAATGATGACTATGATGAGGATAGTATTGATGAAGAACATGAAATATGTAGGCATAGTGATCAGGAATTTTTTACTCTAATTGAGCTTTATAATGATAGTGTTGTTTCTAGTTCAAATCCAAATAATTTTAATAATTATTCACCTATTCAAAAGGATGAGGATTTGACTAGATATACCACCGTTTTAGACGATGTAGTTCATGATCCTTTAGCCTGCAGTGTGTTGGATCATCCATTATTTGATGTTCCTATCAGTGAATCAGAGGAAGTTATTATGATTAACACCTTAGTTAATGAGCCTTTACTAGAAAATTTCGCTGATAATCCTTTATATGATTGTGATGATGGTTTATAGGAAAGAGTTTACCCTGAGAATACTGTTTTAGAATCTAGCGATTTAGAAACACTATTCTTAGAAGATGATAAACTCGTAGAAATGAGTGAGGATGAACCCAACTTAGAAGAATCAATTGACCATTTCCAGGAATCTGATGACCTGGAAATTAGGGAAGTTGTGACTAGTCTTTATAGAGACACAGAAAACTCTAAGTTTGGGGGTGATTATCATTCTCCGTGTTCTTTAACTCTTAGAAAGTTCCCTTGACATTTATGCCTCAACCATCTTACAAGGTTATCTTCATACATGTTTTACCGAACCTAATGATGTCCAGAAAGAAGCTCAGTTGTTAGAAACCCATCCTCTGGTTGATGTGGTTAACCCAGGATATGATACCAAGATTGACTTTGTTTTCCCACCAAAAACTTTTCAACCAATTGTGGGAACATATGATTTTCAGATGTGTCGGTTATTAAGTTTTGAGACTAAACCTAATTACTTTAGGATATTAGGGTCGACACATTTTCTTAAGGAAGACCACCTCTTTAATTGTGGTCAGCTGTGTGAGTCAAATCTAACTGACTTAGAGGATCCCCAATTATTCAGGTTGTTGTTATGTGTTTCTAAGTTCTTAGTTGAGTTTTTCCAGACTCTAATGCCTGAACCGGATCTTAACTTTGAGGAAATCCAACCGATGAAAGCTTTTTATTTAAACCCTTTTATAGAGCCTGAACCTGAACCACAACTAGATGTAGTTGTCTTACGCGAGGGTATGTTCGGTATCTTCTTGGTCTGTTGCACTTTCCTCTTCTTGTGGGTAATACTTTTTGATCCATATGACCCACAATTATTCCGGCTACTTCTATATGATTCTACAAGGTGACTAATTCTTCCAATGTCTGGCTGAAGACTTTAAACTTAGCACTTCTTGGGAGGTAACCCATGCTCATGCAACACGGTAATATCTTTCCTTAACTCTTTTGCTTCAAGTGGTAACAGTTTCTCCTTGTTCATGTTTTTAATTTTATCTTTAGAACATTGAGGACAATGTTAGATTTAAGTTTGGGGGTATGGGAGAAACTTTTTAGTTGCAGTAAAAAAAATAAACTCCAAAGCCTAGAAATTTATGTTTATTAAGGATGGCACTAACCAGTCTAAGTGGATGGAAGCATTTTGGTTGTAGGAGTTGAGGAACCAATCTGATTAGATGGAAACATCTAAAGAGTATATTCATAAAAGCACAGAGCTCAGGTGTTAGAATTAAAAAAAAAAATGGTAGTTTCGCCATATCTCGTTGAATCCTAATTCTTCTGTTTTTATTTTTTTAAGTGATTTGGTGGGGCATACGATTCAAGTTGTTACCTTTGCTAGGGTGAAATAGGGTGATTGAGATACCAAAAAAAAATAAAAATAAATTAAGACCAGACCATCAGACCAACAGGAATAAATTCAATAAAGTCGACCACTGGTGCCCTTGTATATGCCAGTTGTGTTGACCTAGAGTTAGGTTTATCGACCACTGGTCCCCTTGTATATGCCAGTTGTGTTGATATTAGTCAGACCGGTATCTCAGTCCATTAGGATAGGTCCATCTTGGAAGAGGCCTTCAGACAGATATGGGAAACACCGTTCACTTTAAACCATCTATCTTTTCTCTTTATCCATCTTCTTAATCTTTCCATGTGATTGGTTGACTCCGGTTATGATGTACAGAAACTATCTGAGTAGAGCTCTGTCACTTTATATGAATTTTAGTATGCTTGAGTGCAAACTCGTGTACAACAATTGGAATTTCGCATCAGGGTACTTCCTCCTGTAGTCAATAGGTATGCCAACCAATGAGATTCTTTAGTGCCTTCCAAGGTTCTGCATAGGTAGCTAGGGTATGGAGTAAAGGTTTTGTGGGTACACCTCTGGTAAACCCTCCCGAGATTAACTCGGTTCTATTTTTTTTTAGTTTTGCTCGAGGACTAGCAAATAATAAGTTTGGGGATATTTGATAGACGCATTTATGTGTCTAATGTATCCTCAATGTTCCGTATTGTTAGTACTCGATTTCGTACTTATTATGGTGTTTTATGTGTTTGTAGGGGAAATAAACATTCTTGGAAAAATCGGCTCGAAAAGTTACTCAGGGCACCCCCTGAGGACATTTGCTATACTGACCCTCATTTTGGATAATGGGTAACCTAATTACTAAGGGGCACTCCATTTCTAGGCAGCTGCTAATCGCACCCCAGGACCGGATAGGGGGCAACCCTTCTTCTTCATTTCAAATTCATTTTTTGGCGGGAAGAAGAGTTCACTCCTGGCAGTTTTCTCGATCGGATTTTGGATGGGTTAGAGGTAGACTAAATCGCTGAAACTTCATGGTTGGACGTGATATAGCCTAAAAGGCTTGGTATGGGCCTTTGGTTCAATCCAATTTGGTTGGATATTCCGCGAGAAGAAAACCGGCAGCACGTTATTGATGGAGTTATTCACGGGATTTGCATGAGTTGGAGAGAGTTTGCACATGCTAGGAAGATTATAACAACCATTTGGACCGTGACAGAGATAAATAAGGAGATTTTGCAGTTGTATAACGCGTGCAGGATTAGAAAAGGGAAAGAATATTTTCCCGTGTCTGGCAGAGTTATTGAGAATTATCTTGGAGTTATTTCAACGATTCTTAGGCCCTGTGGAGTATAAAAAGAGTGTTCGGGGGTAAGAAAAGGGGGATGGAGAGTTTGGGAGAGGAATAGAGCACCACAGAGTCGAAAAAATCAAGCTGCAGAAACTCTATTTCTGCTGCTGCAAAGCTGAAGAACACGAAGAACAGACTTACCAGGACAGTCGTTTTCCAACAGTGACAACGACACTTAGCCGCGGGTCGTATAGCTACAGTGACAGCGACATCGACACAAGAACGACAGACTTATTTGCTACAGCGTTTGCGACACAAAGTCGTGGGTCTTAGAGCAATAGTAACAGTGACACATCCTCCGTATCGTTCTTTGGTTTGTAACAAATATAATTGTTACAAACCCGATTTATAATTATTTCTCCCTTTTCATCATTTGTAAACACCCTTTGAGCAATAATAATGATTTTTGAGCGTGTTTCCAACAACATGATGAGCTAAACCCTATCACTGGGACAACGGAGGAAGCAAATTTTCATGATTGTGATAAATGAATTAATTCTTTTATTAACTTTTTGTATAGATTTAATTGCTTTATGATTTCTATTAATTATTTGTTATTTTGTTAGATGCCGCATGCTTAGTTCTAAATACTTTAGATGCGTCATGCTTTTAACTTACAAATAATATTTTACGAAATCTATTTTTGGCAAAGAACTAAAGTCACAACTTCTTTTGTTTGAGCTATATTGTCTAGAGTTAATGACTGAACCATAACAATATGTTATGATCATTGCCATAATCTTTCTCCTCCCGACTTTTCCCTTTGCATCTAACTCAACATGACAAGGACTTATAAACGACTTGGCCTTCGTTTTCAATCAATTTTGCTGGCACATGCCTTGGACCGTTGTCCTCCATGCCCTCCGTTAAGAATGTCACGAAGTGCATAGGGGTTCTCTTCGCATAAGATACCCAAACTTAATACTTCATACCTCGCAAATTCTGATTATGCAAACCATTCAAGAACTCGTTTATCTGAATGTGGCTAAGTATAAATCTCTATACTTAACGTGCCATCTTGCACACCCGAATCAGAAACATGCGAGTTTTCTTTGCCTAACTCGTTAAAGCAAAACTATTGAGTTGCACAGACCATCTACGCAATTGTGTCTAACTATCCTTGGGCATAACATATCTAACCTTTTAGTTGTCTATATTCCATGCTTTCAAAGCCAATATGTCTCCAACTATTCCTTTGAACTGCATTGCTTGTTTCCTGGAAAGTGTGTGTCTTTCGCTAGGCCATGAGTTACCCAACGCATGCTCGCCGATGGAATGATTTCTATCTTGTTGTATTGCTTGCATTGTCGCTGCCCATCTACCGTCGTGCCATATTGCAATCCCCAAATAGCAATATCATTTTCGCATCAACTGGGACTCTTGTCCTATGCTTTGATTATTTTCCTCCACCTTGTCTCACTATTGCATACATTAGGCTAAGTATGCTATTGCAGCAGTTCCCCATGAACTAGCTTTACATCGTAAATAAAGAGGCAAGACTTTATAAACGAAAACACCTTCATTCATTACTTCTCTTACATAGTAAGACCATGTACCATTACACGATTGATCCACCGGTCATTTTGGAAAGCTAAAACTTCATTAACAAATCAAATTTCTTACACCAAAGAAAAGTCTATACAAACTTGAAGACTCAAATAAAAGTCTGTACAACCAAACTCTACACACAAAGTTTGCAAAAACTAACAACTAAAGCTACATAAGAACAAGATCAGAAAACATGGTGTTTTCTGCCTAAGTGTTGCCAATGGAGACATCAACAATCCTTCTTCTTTTATCTTAGTTTTTACCTTTGTCGAAGTGAGCAACAACTTTGTTGTGTGGTCTCTTCTTTGAACCTTCACTTTGGCCTTCACGAGTCTTGCTAGAATGACTCACATAGTCATCCCCAATTGATGCATTAAGTTGTGCCTTGAGTGGACAGCTTCTAGCGAAATGTAAGCCTTCGCAATTGAAACATCCCTTATATTTCCGGGCTGAAGGGAATAGTTCATCTTTCTTTGGCTCATGTTTGCACTTACTGCCTACAGATTTTTCCTTTCCTTTGGACTTTCCATTACAACTTTGCACATATTCAGTTTGCATGCAACTGGTAAGCTCTCTTACCACTTGAATAACCATATTCAGTTTGCGTGCAACTAGTATATTATGTTCGTGATTTATCTGGATCATCTAAATTTTAAGTTTAAAGACAAGTGTTTCTTATCTTTTTGGGCTGGCCAGCCGTATTTTCTAGCATCTGTTTCGCTTTCAAGTCTCTCTCTAGCAAGTTTATTTCTTTTTCTTAATTTAGTCCAGTTCTGTTGTATTCCTAATAGAAGTTTAATTAGTTTTCATTGTTGGTCTGTGTGTGGTGCTTGCTTAAGTATATGTGTGCAAGCTTTTTTTTTGTTCATTTTGCTAGCTTAAAGAGTTTAGTCCTGTGTTTTTTTTCAGTTTCAGTTATACTAGTTTGTTCACTGTCGTGTAATATCTGGTACTGTAATAGCAGTCTATTAGTGTGTGTGTGTTTTAAAGGTACTTTTGTGTAACCGCTGGTATTGTAAAATTATCTTCAGTTGTGATGTATGATAGAGTGTTGGGTGTGAAACAAGTTGTACTACATGCGTCTATCTGTGGGCTTACTTGTCGTAGTATTTTCTGGGCCTAAGCTACCGAAGTTAAGTCTGGTACAACTCAAGACTACAAGCAATTGGATCAGAAACCCATTAACTTTTTTGTGCAGACATTCACTGATATTTAATGCAACTACATCAATGTTAAAGACACCAACATGGCTAGTAATATCTCAATACTAACATGGAATTGTCATGGCATCAATCAAGACACTACGATTCAGCATCTACGTGGAATTACAACATCACATCGACCAACTATTATTTTTCTATCTGAAACCTTAGCTACTGAGCAACACATGAATGCGGTTCGACGGAGCTTAAGGTTTGATAAAAGTTTTATTGTTCCGAAGATAGGACACAAAGGCGACTTGTGTTTAATATGGAAGGACATACTGCAAGTTCGTATTATTATTCACTCTCAAAGTTATATACACGTACTTGTTACACCACAACCTCCGGTGCAGCCTTGGTTATGTTCCAGAATCTATGGTCCGCCGCAACTTACTGCAAGATGGGATCTGTGGAACAACTTCCATTATATTTGTCCACCAACACCCCTACCTTGGATTCTTTTTGGAGATTTCAATGAGGTCATTGAACAAGCAGAGAAAAAGGGTAGACGACCAATCACATATGCTCAAACTCATCCTTTTCTCAATATGACTGAAGAAATGAGTTTAATAGACATGGGATTCCAGGGAGATCCATATACATGGAAAAATCATCAACAAGACGACAACTTCATCATGGAACGGTTAGATAGAGCCATGAAAAACCAACAATGGAGAACAACCAATCCTCATGCAGCAGTTATTCATCTACCACGCGTAGCATCGGATCATGCTCCTATCCTACTCCGGACCAAGCATTTAAACGGGAAAACAGAGAGGAATTAAAAATTTGAGCACCTCTGGCTTTCACATCTAAACATACATCAAATTGTAAATGATGCCTGGGCACGAGAGAAGGATTAGGAAGTGACAACGGATCTCCAAATCAAACTTATCACCACTTCCAAAATCCTCAATCAATGGAATAAGGTAACTTATGGCCACCTCCCCACCATGATTAAAATCTCCACGACACAGATTCAATTTGCACAACATCAATGTGAAAAACAGGCAGGAACACTATTGGCTTATTGGATACAAAAGGAAAAAGAACTTCAGGAATCTCACCTATTATTGCTACAATGTCATGCCACATATTGGCAACAAATGTCGAGAATACAATGGATGCAATCAGGAGACATGAACACGTCTTTTTTCCATACCACATCGACTATACATCGAAGCTGCAACAACATCCAACAATTAAGAGATGAAAATAACAACTGGGTATTTGATAAAAGACACATCATAGACATACTGCTCCAGCATTTCACAAATCAATACATACCACCCCCTACCATTGTGGATGAACAACTTTTTGCCTCGATCACACCAATATTAACGTCAAACCAATTTACCAACCTGACCCAAGAGGTAACAGTTAAAGAAATCAAAGAGGCAATGTGGTCAATTGTCTCCGAAAAGGCTCCTGGACCAGATGGATATATGAGTAAGTTTTTTAAAGTATTTTGGGACACCACTAAGTTACAACTTATAGCAATGGTCCGAGAATTCTTTCAAAACCTTAGCATGCACCCCTTGATGAACCACACCAATCTTACTCTCATCCCAAAAGGGGAACACCCAACATCTGCGTCACAGTTCAGGCCTATTGGATTATGCAACGTGATACAAAATCATTGCCAAAATCCTGGTTAACCGACTAAGACCATTACTTCCTTTCATCATAAGCCCTTTCGAAACGACCTTTGTACGCTAGAGATCAATTCAAGACAACATAGCCATAGCAGGAGAACTTTTTCACTACATTATAACATCCCCCTTAACCAAATATCCCAAAATATGACTTAAATTAGACATTCAGAAAGCCTATGATAGTTTGGATTGGGGATTTGTGAAACGAGCTTTTACGGATCTTGGATTTCCCGAGAAATTTATAAATTATATAATGCTCTATATATCCACTGTTACATATTCCATCAACATCACTGGCACTCCTCATGGATATATTACACCTTCTCGGGGAATAAGACAAGAAGACCCTTATCATATATTTTTATTATATGTGCGGAAATCCTGCATACAAATCTGGCAAACCTTGAAGCCAGGAACAACATCAAAGGACTTTGAATTTCCAAGAAAGCTCCTCCGATTCTCCACATAATGTATGTTGATGATCTCCTATTAACGTTCAAAGCATCAAAAAAAATTGTGCACATCTCAAGAAACTGCTAGATGCTTACTCCAGCTCCGCGGGACAACAAGTAAACACCAACAAATCCAGCATAATTCATCATCCGCAACTCGACCCAACTTCCATCAGTAATATTCGGAGTTTCTTCGACATGCCAGCCACTTCAACCCCACCTTTAGATTTGGGAATACACTTCAAAAGTGGAGGGTCATCGACTCATATATACACCCCGCTGCTACAAAGACTGGCACGCAAAGCAAAATGATGGATAACCAAATGCCTCAATCCAATGGGAAGGTTAGTACTTATTAAAACTTCACTCCTGCCTACTGCCAATCACATTATGCAGACTAACCTTCTACCAGCACATGTCCATAAAGAGGTAGATAACATTACCAGGAATTTTTTCTGGGTCATGATTCTTCAATCAGGAAACTACATCTTATAGGATGGGACAAATTATCCAAACCCATCCAAGAGGGAGGATTAGGAATTAGGAAAAGCTTAGACCATAACAAAGCTCTACCATTAAAAGAGTCTGGCAAACACAAGACAAACCAGACTCAATTTATACTTCACTGTGTAGAGAAAAATATTTCAATAACGAACCTTTCCTACTTTCCAATCAACCTCCCTCCCCCTTGGAAAGCCCTCTTTGGAAACAACTTACATCCCTTCTTTCCTCTATCATACCTCATATTTTTCACCAAGTTGGAAATGGCATGTCTATCCCGACAACTTCTAATTGGATTCCAGGTCACCCCCCCCCCCCCCCCACCCCCCACCCCATAAACCGAAACCAATGTCAAAATTTCTCCTGGGTTTCTGACCTGATAGATCCAACATCACACTCTTGGATCCATGACCGCTTGGTGCTATTCCCGCATTCATCCATGAGCAGAATTTATTAACATTCACCTCCCGCAAGGTGGTCCACCAGATAAAATCGCCTGGACATACACAAAGTCTGGCAAGTATACTGTGAGCTCTGGATATCGTATGATTACCCATCAAAACTCTATCATAAACCCCATTCAACTACAACCTACTAAATACATTTGGACCTTAAAATCCCCCCCCCCCCCCCCCCCCCCCCAAAAAAAAAAAAATACAACTTTTTTTGTGGAAATCTATAAATGAAGGTATACCCACCTTCACCCTTTTACATAAAATCAACCTCACCCCCTAAAATCTATGTTCCCGACGTAATCTAGTTCCAGAAACAGCTGAACACATTTTACTCACATGTCGATATGCACAAGAATCTTGGAACCTTCTCTTCAATCACCATGAAACAGAAAATATTTTCCATCATCAAAGACCACAACAAATACCTCCATCAACCACTATCAATCAACTACTCCAGCGACCGCAATCTTCGGAGACTACAACTTCTTTTTGTTTTTTCATGTGGGCACTCTGGCTAGCACGGAACGACTTAATTTATGGAAGAAAGCATAAACCTCCTGTCGATACAGTCAAATCGGTGATACATATGCATCAGGAGTACACATGGGCGAACTCAGTACAACCTCCACCACTTCCCGGCCTTCATACTATACCAACCGCTACTTCACAACCCGACCGGACTAGAACTATCCAAGTCGGATGGAAGCCACCAGATCCACAATGGATAAAAATCAACATCGACGAAGCAGCTCGCGGGCACCCAGGACCAGCAGGAGGATCTTTTATTTGCAGAGACTCATCAATCTCGGTTATTGTTGCAATGGCTCAACCATTAGGGATCACAACAGCCTTGATTGTAGAAACATGGGCACTACTCATAGCTCTGCGACTGGTCTCATCTTATCAATGGACTAAAGTGTATATTGAATCAGACTCGCAGACGATGGTTCATTTTATCACTCAGACGACTAGACCCCCATGGTGCCTAAAGAACATGATCAACGAAATTAAAAGAATACTGGAAGCAATTCCCCAATACAGAATTCAACACAATTACAGGGAAACAAACCAGGCAGCAGACGTCCTCGCCAATCATGCAGCGGATAAGAGTCAACAGGGATTCCATCCTCACATTTGAGAATATTTTGTTCCGGATTTTTTTAAAACAATCTGCAATAAATGATACCTCGGAGACAACTTATCCACGTGTAATTCCGCTCTAGCTTATCTTAATATATTATGCTTCAAAAAAAAAAAAAAACTATGGAAGTAAAATTAGTAGGATTTAAAGTAATGTTGTATCTCCTGGTTGCTGCAACGCAACTGGGAATAACTAAAACCCGCACACTTGCACCTAAAACAAAACGTGTTAGACTCTTGTAAGACTAAACGAATAATACTATCTGGATCTTGTTAATGGTTTTTCTTCATTTTCTTAGATTTGTTTATTAATTGTGGGTGAGCAATTCATTTCAGGGACTTCTTATTTTAGATTTGTTTAGTTGTGAGTGAGCACATCGTTTCTGTGACTTCTTAATTGTTATTCTTTATGTTTTTAGATTTGTTTATTAATTGTGGGTGAGCACATCATCTCAGTGACTTCTATTTTGATTGGTGCAGGCAGGGGCACCAAACTCTATAACTATAATAATATCTAGAAAGCATCTACCGGCGGTGATACTCCACCCCAAACTACAAAAAGCAAAACTACTAAAGGTACTTGAAAAAACCATATAAATGGAATCGCGTGTTCTTGCAAAACCTTCATCCTCACCACTTGATTCATCGACATTTCCGTAGCCATGGAGCTCCAGTTTGCCGCCTTCATCCCAGTAGTTTTAAGTTTACTGCCATTACTTTTATGGTTCATATATACCACAAAAATAGCTATAAACTTCAAATTATTCAAACCAACTACAAGCTCAAAATTGCCTCCAGGGCCATGGAAATTGCCTCTCTTAGGGAACTTGCACCAGCTAATGTTAGGTCCCTTACCCCATCATACCCTAAGAGATTTGGCCAACAAACATGGTCCACTTAAGCATCTGCAACTTGGTGAGGTTTCAGCCATAGTCATTTCTTCGCCAAAAGTTGCCGAACAGGTTATGAAGACCCACGATCTCATTTTTGCTGATAGAGGAGAAATTCTTGCTGCAAAGATCATATCTTATGATTGTACAAATGTCGCTTTCTCCCCTTATGGTAATTATTGGAGGCAACTGCGGAGGATTTTTGTGCTGGAATTAATGAGTGCTAAACAAGTTCGGTCTTTCAGATCGCTAAGAGAGGAAGAGGTTTCAAATCTCATTCAAAGCATTTCCTTGGTGGCTGGATCAGAGATAAATATCAGTGATAGAATTTTCTTGTTTACGAACGATGTCATCTGTAGAGCAACCTATGGCAAGAAGTGCAACGAAAAAGAAGAGTTCAAATTAGCGATTCAAGAAGCTCTTAGCTTGGCAGGTGGTTTCGACATCAGTGACGTGTTTCCTTCGCTGAACGTCCTTCATTTCATTACTGGTCTGAAGCCAAAATTAGAGAAGCTGCACCAGAAGATCGACAAAATTTTGGACAACGTCATCGAAGAACATAAAAAGAGTCGTAAAAAAAATTCAGCCAAAAAATGTCTTAAGTGGCATAGGGGAAGATTTGGTGGATGTTCTTCTTCGAGTCCAAGAGGGCGGTGAGCTTGAATTCCCAATCACAAATGACAACATTAAAGCCGTCATCTTGGTAATTAACAACTCTCGTTGCTTTAACCAAAAAACTTCTGTTTGTGGTTTGATCTAAACCTTTTTATTTCTTTTATGTCAGGATATATTCTCAGCTGGGTCTGAGACTTCATCAAGTACAACAGAATGGGCATTGGCTGAAATGCTAAAGCAGCCAAAAGTCATGGAGAAGGCACAAGCTGAAGTCCGGAATGCCCTCAAGGCTACAAATGGAGAGGTTGATGAGACAGAGATACATAAATTAAGCTATTTAAAACTAGTAATCAAAGAAACTCTCAGGCTACACCCTTCACTTCCACTACTAATCCCACGCCTAAGTAGAGAGAGTTGTCAGATCGATGGGTATGAGATACCGAAAAAATACCAGAATCATGGTTAACGCATGGGCTATCGGAAGAGATTCAGCGTATTGGAGTGATGCGGAAAGCTTTGACCCGGAGAGGTTTAATGGTAGTTCTATTGATTACAAAGGAACTAACTTTGAGTACATTCCATTTGGGGCTGGTAGGAGGATGTGCCCAGGACTGTCACTTGGGACAGCCAATATGGAGCTTTTACTTGCTCATTTACTGTACCACTTCGATTGGAAACTTCCCTGTGGTGTCAGGTCAGAAGATTTGGACATGTCGGAGGTGTTTGGCGCAACAGTCCGAAGAAGGAAAGATTTATGCTTAATTCCCATCCCTTACAGTCCTCCTTCACCAGCATTTTGATTTTGAGCAAGAGCAGAATTCTAAAAGATCAAATTTTAAATGTACACAAATCTTTTCATTGTTTCAGGGGAATAGTTGTAATGTGCGACTTTCCGCTTTATCTGAAATTTGCTATATTTATATAATAAACCTATCTGCATAGGCACCAGTTACGATTGCCTCTGCTGCAAAATTCTTCTGCTAAAAGATTAATCTTCAAAGTCCCATTCACTTTCCATGCGAATCATTTCCTCTACTGAGGGGTGAGTTGGTTTCTAATGGCGAATGTCTTGCGCATCTCCTCTGGTGTTTTACCTTTCATGCGGTCCGCCACTCTCTGTGTTATCAAGTCCAACAAGCCCATGTTAAGAAAATACGCAGCCTTGGCCCATGTCAAACAACATTAGGAGAGTGCAAATGTCATGGTCGACCAGTTCCGTCCCGGATGCGTATTAAACATATACTCCTATGTCAATCGGCCATGACATTAATGTTGTCAAGTCTGAAAAGGTCTCTATTTTTCACTTAATTTCTCTATACCAGATATAAGTGGATGTGGTTGATAAGAAATTTTCACTTGTCAAAAACTTTGTTAGACGTTACTCATCTATGACAAGTAGTTGGTTTGTGTGGTCATGTCTGGTCTTGGCTACTCTAGTGATTAACAGACCAAGCCCATTAAAACCATTTCCCTTGTCTAAGCTCTTTTGAGCCCATTAAGAAAAAATTAACGTTTAATCCCATATTAGTTGGGCTTCAAATCCATCGTTTTTAGGCCTAGTATTTGCTAGTCCAAATTTACAAAATAGGGAACAATTTAGTCGGTCTTTAAACGAGTTAATCCAAATGGGAACGGATCCAAATTTCTCTACTACCTAAATTACCCTCTCATAGTTATCATACAAAACGACTGTATTTTTCATTTTAGATTAGATCTGCGAGGTACGAAATGAGATTTGCAGAGAAAAAGGGAGGCGATTCGCGTTGCAGATTAATATGCAACAAATTTTCATTGAGCTAAACTTCGATTCATATTTGCAGGTCAGTATCTAAACTTTGATTACATTTTTTTTTCTTGATGGATTTTGTTTTTTGTTTGTTTTTGGATCGATCGAAAATATTTGTTTGATGTTCGATCTCTTGTTTCAATCATTTGTTTTTATGTTTTGATATGTTTTCTATATTCATGGAATTTTGATTTTGAATCTTTTAATTTTGATTTGTTTTCGATCTATACCGCTTAACTCAAACAATATCTTTTGATATAGTGATTCAGATCGTACGTAGTAGGTGTATTATCTCTTTTGATGTTTTCATTATCTTGTTTCATGTTTTAATCATGTTTTTGATTTTTGTAGATTTTTTATTTTGTTAATTTTGATTTTAGGTTTTATTTGTTTTCAATTTTCACTGCAGCATGAGATTTTGATTTTGAAAATCTTGTTCAAGTTTTAGTTTTGGTTATTCTAAATTGAATTATTAGAGATCTTTAATGTGATCTAATTCTTTAATTTTTCAGATGTGACTTCTTTGTTGAGATATTTGTATATGTAATTTTGATCTTTAATAACACGCTGAAACCGATAGACTAATTGATAATCTTCAGTTTATACAACGTGTACACTATTTTGCAATCGTTAGTTTATACAACATGTGTACTTTGTGGTACACTGTACGTATTTTGCAATCTTCAATTTATACAACATGTGTACTTTATCGTACACTATATTTATATTTTATATATATGATTTTGTAACATGCAGGTTATCAAGCATGTGTCGTAAGGTCATGTACGCCATTTTGTATTATTGTGATCAACATAGACAAAGAGGGTATTACACCATACCAATATAGATTGATTTTTGTTGGTAAACAACTTGAAGATGCGCATATTAGATGATTACAATATCCAGGAAGGTAGTTATTATACAATTATTGTTACTGATTTTGGATTTTCATTTGTTCATTTGAAGGTATTAATTCTTACCTGTTTTGTATGTTGTGAATAAAGAATCGACTATGCGTCTTGTTTTGAACATACAAGGAAGAATTATTTAACCGTATTTGATGGCTTTGGCTATGACAAGATGATCCGTCGCAAGTAAGTTTCTTTTTGACATTTCCTCTCGTTTTTTTTTACCCCAGATATCAAACCTTAGGGCATTACTAAAATTTCATTAACATTTTAGCAACAACGTACTACACTATGTAATTGAGATTGCGAAAGAATGGATGATCATGTATTATATAGACCATGTATTAGTAATGTACTATATGGAAAACAAATGTTTGAAAATTTGAATGATGATGTTAGTTTAGTAGGTATAAGCTTATAAGACTGATAATTTGTTGGGACACAACAACGTGTACTTGATTGTACACTTGTTTATGTTGATGAATTGAGAGAAAAAATGATAATTTTTCATTTATATAAGATGTGTACATTATTGTACACTGTAATTTCACTTAGTGATGAATTGAGAGAGAAAATTAAAATCTTCATTTATATGCACAATATCGTACACTATATTTTATTTTGGAATGTTTACTTCATTATACATTGTGTTATGGTGATGAGTTGAGAAATAAACTGATAACATATTAATGTTCATTTATACATGATATGCACATTATTCGTATATGTTGTAATTGTTCTTGATGATTGCTAATGTGCACATAGTTTTACATATTTTGATTTATAATGTGCACGTAGTTATACACATGTTGAATGTTAATGTTATTGGAGATGAAATTGTCACACGGGTATAGATTTGTTGGGTACACATGGTTATCCATGCTCATATACTAATTTATCTTGGTATGTAAATGTCATTAAAAAAAAATCCTTTAATTAGGTATGTGGATTTCAGTTTGATGAGCAATTGAGACTATTCAAGAGGTTCTTCGTAAGTTTTGGTGCCTGTAAGCAGAGCTACAGGTATTTTAGGGCAATAATTAATGTGCACATAGTTGTGAACAAGGTTGATTGGTTTGAACATGCACATAATTCTGCAACTAAGTGTACATAGTTGTACACATGTTTTTTTCTTAATGTGTACATATTTGTACACATGTTTATTGTTTTTGAATCTGCGCATAGTTCTGCAACTTTATGTTGTTTTGTTTTTTCCAGATAATTTGATTGAGGTTTTATGTTTTATTTTTCAGGTTGAAGATTATGAAGTTGATATGTCTAAGAACGGATAAAATCTTTATGGATAGTCTCATATCCATGACTCCACCTGTAAGATGAAGAAATCAGCACATCAAAATTACTTGGGAGAAACAAAAAAGACATATGACGTCCCCTCCTTGATGATTTACTATTCTTTTTGCTTACGATTTAGTAGTTTCTGTTTTCATGAGTTATGTTTTTTTTTCCTAGCTTGTTACGATGGATGATAATATGGATTTTTATAAAAAAATCCTGGTTTTTAATTCTGTGCATGTGTTTTTATTTCTGCAGATATAAATAATTTCTCTAACCTGTCAGTACATGTGCACCATCATGTACACTTTAATTTTTTAACTTGCCAGTGTCATTATGTACACCTTCCTTTTTACAGTGGACGATAATATGTTATTTTTATTTAAGAATCTAGTTTTGGTTTTACTTTTATAGGAATCATTATGGCACATTCATGCATTACCCTTCCACCCTTTTAAAGTAATTCTTTCATAAACGAAAGGCGATTTGTATATCCTTAATAAAAATGCATGTTAAAAACCTAACTAGTCAGTACTAGGCGTGGAATCTACTATTTGTACTGCTGCTTCAAAGACTAATGTAGAACAATGGGTATTAGTTTTAACCAATTAGAACATGTAACACCTTAATTTTCTAACATGTAAGTACATGTGCACCATCATATACACCATAATGTACACATGAATTTTTTACCTATAATATAATTTATAAGTCTGACACAAGTACATTCAAAACATCAATACTCACACTAATATTAAGATTAATTCAAGGTTTTAGTAGTAATGATACTTGTTTAAGAAAGTTCTGAGACGTAAGTTGTCAAAAAAAAATAAAAAGTTACAAATAGTTTAAGCAATTCTTAAACAAAAATTTCAAAAGTCTTCTTTTATGTAATCGTTGTAGCTCCCTACTCCCACGCCAATCTTGGTATCTTTATCTTCTGCAATATTCTACAATTTGGCAAGACCATCGACAAGTTTCTGATGGTTCCGATGCTACCATCTCTAACAAGTATGTAAACCCCTAACAAATCAAAAAAATCCAACTTCAAAAAATATGAAACATGCCATATATCCATGATATAGCACACACGCCAATCTTGGTATCTTTATCTTCTGCAATATTCTACAATTTGGCAAGACCATCGACAAGTTTCTGATGGTTCTGATGCTACCATATCTAACAAGTATGTAAACCCCTAACAAATCAAAAAATCCAACTTCAAAAAATATGAAACATGCCATATATCCATGATATAGCACACACGCCAATCTTGGTATCTTTATCTTCTGCAATATTCTACAATTTGGCAAGACCATCGACAAGTTTCTGATGGTTCTGATGCTACCATCTCTAACAAGTATGTAAACCCCTAACAAATCGAAAAAATCCAACTTCAAAAAATATGAAACATGCCATATATCCATGATATAGCACACTAGTGTACTAGTATATATACCTAACAAATCCAACTTCGAAAATGATAGAACACGTAACATTCACACCCACGAAATAGACCATATATCCATGACATAACATACTAGTGTACAAGTATGCACACACCTATAGAAATCAAATAAATCCAATATTCATACTCACACAAAAAAGCTTATATGACCATGACATGATACAACAATATAAAAGTATGCACACACCTATAGAAATGACATAACCCAACATTCAAAACAACAGAACATGTCATTTTCACATGGCATGATACAGTGGTGTACAATTATGTACACGTACAGAAATCTAACAAACCCAATATTCATGTTCACACAAGACATGACATATTCCTATGACATGATACAGCGGTGTACAAGTATGTACTCGCCTACAGAAATTTAACAACTCCAACTTCCATGCTCATACAAGACATGCCATATGTCCATGACGTAATATAGAAGTGTACAACTATACACCTACAGAAATGGAAAAAAATCGACATTTTAAACCACATAGAAGGTCATATGCCCATGACTTGATGCAGCGGTGTACAAGTATGTACACTACTGAAAAAATCTAAGAAAAACATCCATACCTCCCCGAGATATCATATAAGTGTACAAATCAATACACAACCATAGATAATCTAAGTAAAATAGAATTGTTACTCACATAATAGTCCATACACCTCTGAAATAGCATGCTGGTATACAAATTTGTACACTACCACACCAAATCTAACAAAAACAACATTCATGGCCACATAACATTCCACACATCCCTGAAACAGCATGCCGGTGTGCAGATCTGTAAATTATCAAAACAAATGTAACACAAACAAGGTCATATGTCCATAAGATGATACAGCAGTGTATAAGTATGTACACGCCTATAGAAATGACATAACCCAACGTTCAAAACCACATAACATGTCATATTCCTATGATATGATGATGATACAACGGTGTACAAGTATGTACATACCTATAAAAATTTAACAAATCCAACATACATGCTCACACAAGACATGACATATGTCCATGACATGATACATCAATTTACAAGTATGTAGACACCTACATAAGTGACAAAACTACAACATTCAAAACTACAAAACATGTCATATGTCCAGGACATGGTACAACTGTGCACAAGTATGTACACTCCTGAAGAAATCTAAGAAAAACAATATGCATTCCCAGGGAATAATCCATACATCCTTGATCTATCATACAGGTGTATAAATATGTACACAACCACAACTATCTAAGTAATATAAAACTCATACTTACATAACAACAAATATACCCCTTAAATAGTATGTTGTTGTACCAATCAGTACACAACTACAACAAATATAAAGCAAACAATATTCATGTCCACATAATAGTTCATACACCCCCGAAATAGCATTTTAGAGTACAAGTATGTACACTACCACAACAAATCTAATAAAAACAACATCCATGCCCTCATAACAGTCCATACGTCCATGAAACAGCATGCCAGTGTACACATTTGTACACTATCACAAAAATATAACAAAAACAACATTCATACACACATAACAGGTCATACATCCCTGAAACAACACGCCGGTGTACAGATCTATACACTATCACAACAAATCTAACAAAAATAGCATTCATACATACATAACATGCCATACATCCATGAAACAACATGTCGGTGTACATATCTGTACATTATCACAATAAATCTAAAAAAATAGCACTCATGCATACGTAATAGTCCCAATATATGAAAGTAGCATATGATCTTACCTTTTTGCTACTTGAATATATGTTGAATCTTCTTTTTGTTTTTCTTCCTTGAAGGTTTCGATCTTTCTTTAATCGCTGATTTCGTTTTGGTTGATGATGATTTTGGACTTTGTGCTACTTGATTAGATGTTGAATCTAATACTTGTTGTCCTTTTGTTCTCTTTGAAGCTCTTGACGTATTTTCAATCGATGATTTCCAGTTAGACAATATGATGATTTTGGGCTGTTTTCTTTTTGTTTCTTCTTTATCATGATGTTTCTGCTACTGTATTGTTCATAAGTTAGGGTTTTGATGATGAAGATTTCTTCTATATTATGATGATTTTAGTTTTATCTCAGTTAGGGTTTTTGGTTTCTTTCTACACTGATTTTCTTCTTCGTTTAAATGGTTTATTTTTTTAATTATTTTTGATTTTTAGGGATGATGATGAATAATATGGCGGCTCGTAATTACATATGTCAGTTACAATACGGGTTTACTCGCTACACGTGTACATTACGAAAACTGTGCAAAGGATATTAATGTCTTTGCATCTTTTTTGGACTAATATGTACCTTATTAACTCGGGCTGGACTAAACAATACTTTTGGACTGGTTTTTGGACTAAACCGTATTTTTTCCATTAAGAAATCAAGCTAATTTTCTAACACAAGATCATATGTGATGTAGTTGTGGAGATCTTTTTGCTGCTTCTGTAGTTCTGTTACCGTGTTTTATCTTTGTTCAAGATTAAGTGACTGGTCGATAATCAAATTTCATGTTACAAGATTATACCGGAAGTCATAAGATTGTCCAAGTTGAAGATTTCATATATTCTCTGAGCCCAACTTAGAGAAGTATTAGAATATGACAAGTAGTTGGTTTGTATGGCCATGTCTGGTCTTGGAGAAACCTGTTTTGAGGCATATTAATTTTTTTTTAGGCATACTAAATGATAATGCCATCTAGGGTATTTTTATAAGGGATGTTTAATCTATACCAAAATTACTGGGTTATCCTTTAATTATATTAAATTACATAAATAACCTTCAATTTAATTAAAAACTTAAACTAAAATTATTCAGATTACTTTAATACCCTTGGACTAAATTAAATTCTAAACTAAAACTAAATCAGTCGACCCTTCTTCTTCATTTTTTCTTCTTTTTTACTCTAGCAGCCGAAATCCCCTCCTTAAACCGATTAATCGTTCGATAAAAAATCTTAGATCGTCGATTAAAATCAAAACACAAAGATAAGTAGAACGAAAATTTACGCTAGAGATCTACTTCCAGACTTGCGTGTTGGACTCCAGTACAATCAAGCATGTTCTAGGGCAAGTGAAGAACAAATCAAGTCGAGGGGCGTTGATTCAAAAAATCGAGATTCGAATACCCCGATAATGTATATTAAAAGGTATTTCATACAAACCCATCTTGATTTTGATTGTTCTTACTCTATTTGATCGATAAAATAGGATTACTTAGATGAATCTAGGGTTCTCAGAAGTATGTTCGGCCCAAAAATTTGCGGTAAAAACAAACGAAACTAGGTTTTTTCTTTAATTTTTGCTCCGTGGAAGAACAATTCGTCCCAAAATTGGTATTCCATTTTTGAGCCGAGCTCAGACTGCAGTGAAGTTCATCTCATTCGACTTCTCTTTGTTTTCAGCCGAACTTATCACTTATCACAGTTTGTAATTCAATGAAGTGCGGCCCAAAATCAGTATTCCAGTTTTCACCCGAACTTATACTACAATGAAGTTCGTCTCATTCGACTTCTCTTTGTTTTCGGCCGAACTTATCATTTAGGCACAGTTTGTAGGTCAATGAAGTTCGGCCCAAAATTAGTATTCCAGTTTCGATCCGAGCTCATACTACAATGAAGTTCGTCTTATTCGACTTCTCTTTGTTTTCGGCCGAACTTATCACTTAGACACAGTTTGTAGTTCAATAAAGTTCAGCCCAAAATCAATATTCCAGTTTTGAGCCGAACATCTCACCGTGTGTTTCAAAAAAATTAATTTTAGGCCGAACTTAGCAAATACTTTATGCGAGCTTTCTTTTATTGGCCAAACCTAGTATGGTGTATGTGTTAATTACACTTTCTTCTTTGTGTTAGGAAAAAAACCAAAGGTGATGGTGGTAGAGTTGTAACTGAAAAGAACAAGAAGAATAGGTCTATGAAAGTAACCCCTTCTAATGTTAAAACTACCCAACCTCGAGTAGGCAACAAAAATTTGGGTGCACATAAAAGAGGGAATACAGCTTCCGGTACAGCATATGGAGAGACAGAGATACAACCAGAAGGACAAGTTCAAGAAAGTGAAGCTAACAATGCAAATACTACTGCAACCACTGAGATAGAAAGCGGAGGAGAAGTACATGGTAATCTAAATGGAGACCAAGATGAAGAAGATGAGCAGCGACGACGACCACGAAGGCATGGAAAAGAAGTTGTAGATGAAGATGAAGAAAATGAAAATGAAGATGATGAACAAGAAGAACCACCATAACCAAAGAAACAAGTAAAAGGTAAGAAAACTTGTTGAACCACGGAAGTCAAAGCTTCATATTCCGGATGATAATTACGTAATACCTACCCAAAGGAATGCCCCAATACTTGGTCTTCCTCAAGATGGAGGAAAGGTTTTGATTGGTTACAAGGAGTCGTGGGCAAAGAGAATATATGAGACTCCGAATCATAGGCGTGCGGTCAAAAATTTGAGACACCAAAGAGCTGCAGCTTGGGATTTGAAGAATGAGGTCGATTAGGTTGAAGCTGTAGTTCAGAGTTCTAGTTTATGGAAAGAAATTCAGCATGAACAAAAGGGTTGTGGTTCAGTGACCGCGTCTACCTTTACTGAGAGATTTGGTCTCGAAACTAACACATTTCATATTCTGTTCGGGGCGAGATGACAATCACACGTAATGACGTTGATAGGATTATAGGTCTTAGAGCACGTGGAAAAAGTGTAGATGCTGAATATTCTGAATTAGATTTGGAATAACTTTATAAATGGCGTAAGACATTCTTGGTTGGGAGCGCAATACTACCGAGTTGGAGTTTTGTTGCGTCGTGGAACGGATAACAACCTAAAGATGTTGAAGTCGTTCAAGATCAAAAATCTGAAAGAAAAGTTCGAGAACACTGTGCAGAAAGTTAAGGATGGGTTGGTAATGGACGCGACCAAAGTAAAACAGACCGTTGCTGCTTGTTTGTTGTACACTCTCGGACAAATTATATTTCGTGACCATACTGGAAACAAAGTTAGTGCTCAATATCTCTAATTCTTAAAATATCTTCCAAAGTTTCATGAGTACGCTTGGGGATCCGCTTGTGTTGCATTCCTTCTCAAGTCAATTGCTACAGCCTCTAGGCTAGACTCTAGAAACATTGGAGTCTCTTTCAGGTGCTTCTCAATAACTTTAATTCCATTTTTAAGTCACTTGATCACGTACTTTTCTCTCTAGTTTTAGTCGACCACAGTGACAAGTTCGGCCTATAATACCAATTCAGTTTTGAGCCGATCCTCACAAGAAAGAAGTAATTATTCTGAAAATGTCAGGTTTAGCCCATATTGGTAATTCAGTTTTGAGCCGAACATTTGTCTATATTTCCAAGGTTTATGTTGTAGTGAAAGATTTTTCCTATACGTTTAATATAGGCGTGGGTATATGATCACTTCCCGAAGTTGAAATTAAGCACACCGGTTGAGGTGGTGGATGATACATTTCCAACTTCGGCCAAATATGAGTTCGAAGACCATAAGAAGAGGGATAAGCCCGGAAAGATAATCTCTTTAATAGAAAAGTTAGACTATTTTGATGGACACGATGTTGAATTTGAACCATATAACATGGAATAAGAAGAAGAATAAGAAGAAGATGAAGATGAAGTTGTTCAAGATGAAGATATGCCTTTGGGTATGTACTACAGACCATTTTTCTATCCAGACGGGTGTGTAATTTTCGATCCTCGTCGAGTACTCCGCCAATTTGGATTTATCCAAGCAGTACCATTTGATGATAACAAAAAGTTCAAGTTTTTGTCGAAGTGAAGTAAAGGCACAAAGAGCACCACCGGTTCATGGGAACCAAAATATGATCTCGAGCCATCGCTTCGTCATTGGAACGAAATGGATAACAACATGTCGAGTTGGGAGGGTTTAGAGAGTCTGCGTCAAAATCCTTATGAAGTTATAGATGAGTACATGGATTGCTATAATCAAATTTCCCTTCCCTTCATTATTAATAGAGATTCAAGATCGTGTCTAAGCTGAAATTACGGAGGCAGAAGCAAAGGAAGTTGCGGCAAAGAAAGCGTCCGACAACAAAATCCATAGTGTATCCGCGGAAATGATGGTAGTGGTAAGTGATTTTTTTATTTACTCTTTTGAAAGTATTATAAAATATGAAAGTATATTCTTTTCTAATTTTTGGTTTGAAATGAAATCAGTTGTCGTCAGCAACTAAGTTATTGAAGAAAATAAAGAAGAAAGTTAGTAGCAAACAGACGACATCAGTGGCTGAGCAACAAGGTTTTTGCAACGAATTGGAAAAGGTCATTTGCATATGTAAATCCGTCAGTGCAAATAAAAAGGCGATGAAGAGAACTCGGCAAGAACCTGGAGGCCCAAGTGGAGGTGGTAATGCATCTGATAACAATGCTGAACTTGAAGGCGGAAGTGGAGGAAAAGAAGAACATGGAGCAAGAAAAAGAGGTCGTGGAGGTGGTAAAAGAGGTCGTCGAGGTGGTGGTTCATGAATATGTTTTGTTATTGCACTTTGATGTTTTGGATTTTAGTTTACTCTTAAGACTATAACTTAGATTTCTGCTTAGATGGATTACATGTCATTAAAAGGAAATAAGGTCAGAAATCTACGAAGGATTACAAGATGTACAAAGAGCGGGCAAAACCAACATAGGTAAGTTATAAGTAGAATACATATGTACATTCTGTTTTTTCCTAAATAAAATTCAAACTCAAGGCTTCAGAATCTGCTTTCATTTAGAAGAAAGCAAAACAATTGGTATGTTTCAAATTTTATATCCTAAGTACATCAAACATGCATCATTTCTTGATGCGTTTTTTAGTCTCATTAGACAAACTAGGAAAGAAGATGGGATTACCTTCTTCATACATTGGTGGTCCGCATGATATGTACCAGTGATACCAAGATGCGATGGCATTGGTACAGAAATATGGGAAGCCTAATATATTTTTTACAATGACTTGCAATCCAATCTGGCCCGAGATTGTAGCTGAGTTACGTCCCGGTTTGCACCAGATATACCTAATTTAAAAACTAGGATATTATGTGCTAAATTTGAAGAGTTGAAGGAAGATATATTTAACAAGAATGTGCTAGGAAGAGTAGTTTCCAATGTTCATCTGATTGATTTTCATAAAATAGGTCTACCTCATGTCCATATGTTTATCATTTTGGAAAAAGAAGACAAGTTACAAGGTCATAATGATTATGATCACATAGTTAGAGAAGAAAATCCCCGATAAGAAGAAAGAGCCCGAGTTCTATAAGTGTAAAAAGACGAGGGTACCCAAATATACCTCAATCTAAAACTTTTCCACCTATAAGTCCTTTCTCCGAAAGTGATTGTCTATGGACTGAGTCGAGACAATACAACTAATCGGTTCACACTTAGTGTGATCCTCTATGGATACGAGATCGAGACAATACAACAACGAAGTATGTTTACTTGATAAGAGGTTCAGACTTAACCAAACACAATAAGATTACTATCAAGTAAATAGGAATTAACGTTTATGTATTTTACTTCTAATTATAATAAAAACAATTATAATTGCGGAAATAGAAAAGTAAAAGACACAACAAGATTTTGTTAACGAGGAAACCGCAAATGCATAAAAACCCCGGGACCTTGTCCAGAATTGAATACTCTCAGGATTAAGCCGCTATACAAAATCAAAACAACTTCATATAGTTGAGACCAAGCAACTAAACCTATGATTCACCTAGTTCCGTCTGTATTCCCATGCCTCCAACTTGTAATAAGTCACGTAATTGGAACAATTCCTTTGGTTCGTATTCCAAACAGTAAAGGAGCATCAAATATGTTTGGTATTAACTCTTTTCAACCAAGTGATGTGAGTTCGACAAAATGCTCTTCCGTTTATCTCAATAAACTCATTTGTCAGGTCCTTAGATCTATTTACTAACAACTACCAAAGTAATCGTCTAGATTTTGCAATCAATACTTTGAATAACAAAGAACGTATTGATGTCGATCTATTCAACTAATCAATCCAATCTACCACAAGGATAAACTGATTATAGTTGGATCCTCTTTAACCGAAACAAATATTGCGCACACCAAAGATTATGAACCCAAATCAGAAATCTTCAAAGTCTTCTTTGTCTTCAAATCTTCTTAGATCTTCAATAAACACCTTTACACAATCAACTTGAATCTCTTGTGATCAATCATGCACAGAGAGGAGTCTATTAACAATGGATTATCACAAGACGTCTCTTTAGAACTACAAGCAGTCTAAAGATCCTCGTCGAAAATTCGATCTAGTTTGAGTGAATCTTATATCAGAAGAGAAGATTCTCAAGCATAAACAAACTAGGTGCAATCAAAGTTCAAGAACCGTTAGTCAATCAAATCAATCGAAAACAAATAATAAACCGCAATTGTCTAGTTTCCCACCAACGATACTAATAGAGCTTCTCAATCCCAAAGAAGTCTTTAAACTGAGCGGCTTTAAGAGATTTCGCCTAATTAGGTTACTTTCCTCTCCGAATAAGCGGCTCCACCAGTAACAACCCAACTAGGTAGTTTTGCTGGCTCTGAGGATTAGTTTGCTAGAAATGCAAACTTTGATATTTATAGACCAAGGAATTTTGGACACCAAGGAATTTCCAAAACCGAAATATTCTCAAGATATGCAATATATTCCAGATTCGGTTTCCATAATTCCTGGAAATGCTTTGTCCAAACATTGACCGAAAATCTCTTAGAAAATCTCCAATTAGTAAATGCACATTACCAATTTTCATTTTCCAAAAATAAAATTAAAAACCTTAATTAAAAGATTCTCAACTTATATTTCGATCCAGGATTTTCCTTTAGCTATTAAGGAATATCTTTGAACAATAAAAGATGAGCGTTACTGCACATGTTTAAAGTATGTCGATATCTTTACTTCGTAACTCCTCTTTCATACTTACAATCTTGAAACCGATTTTCCACACTTCCAAACGAGTTTGGAATTGGTTCATCTGACTTTCAAGAAATATGTGATTGATTAAGAACACTCAATCACAAATCATGGGCTTCACGTTTCTACCAAAACAAGTTTCGGTTCTACCTCCATGTGAGTATTGTGCATAGTCACACTAGCTTTCCAAAAATTCGGTTGACTAGGTACTAGGATTGGTTCCCCACATACTTATGGTAACTACTTGTATTTTCTGCACATGTCCATATGATCGGTTCCCCTTTCACTAAAAACTTGTTGCACATGTTCATAGGATCGGTTCCCCCATCTACTAAAAACGTGTTGCACCTCTTACAAGGATCGATTCCCCTTTTGTGATCGGTTGCACCTCCTCATAGGATCGGTTCCCCTTTGTCTAGAGTTGGTCATACCAATAACACTAAACCGATCATACCATCTCAGGTGATTACTTAAGATCGGTTTCACTAATAAAAGTCATACCAATACAAAAGTCAGGCCTTGTGAATAGTTTTACCAAGAAGATAAACAAGTCATGAGTGGTTATACTAATTACACATATTGGTAGTTCAAAAGATATGCAATGAATAACAATACCAATAAGCCTAGCGATTTCCCTTTCGATTCACGAAACAAGTTCATGAATTTACTTCCTTTAAACTAATGTAAAACATTGTTTCCTATGAGGAAATCTTCACCTCATACCCATACATAATCACAATAGCATTCAAACGATTATGTCGATGTCTTATATACGAAGTTCACAAGATAAGCATTATACTTCGTATTGTATTCCTTAATACTACGTCTAACTAGAGTGTAATCATTCATGCTTCGCAGTTATGTTTTCAATATGCACGACTTGAAAGATACGTTAGGGAATGAAACAGTTCAAGTCAAATATCACTAACCAAGTGGAAGGATGATGTTTTCGTTGTAGCTCCTTACTTCTTCACTCCTTCAAGTCTTCACAATACTTTTAATGTCTCGTATCCTAATACTTTCAAGCTAACCTAGACGAGGTTGACTCTAGCACATAATCAAGCGACTCTTTAAATGAGTTTTGGTTCACTAAAATATGACAACCAAACTTGACATACCAACGCTTGGTGGGTTCAACCGAGCTATGCTCTAACAATCTCCCCCTTTGTCAATTTTAGTGACAAAACTCGTACATCATATGGATAAACCAATTACAAGAATTCATTACACGTACGCTTGATTCCCAAATTCAACAGCACAATAACCTGTATACATTCAATCCATAAATGTCGCTGTTGACATTATAATAACAAAGCTAATGCTCCCCCTAAAGGTAAGATAGGTAGATTTTATCAATCCGCATGTCTTTGTTTTTCCTTTGTAGTCCACATAACTACAAGTATCATATGATATGCTACTCCCCCTTAGTCTATGCTTTACTCTTTCGTTAGATAAACGTTTAAGCACAAATGTCCTTTTCCTTAGTGATACCAATCAATATAAATCAATAACGGTATCACTTGTTTACTCCATATATTTCTCCCCCTTTTTGTCACAAAATGTCAAAATGACAAAGGTACGAGCAAATAAAGAACAAACCGAAAGGATCTTACAAATCTCAAAATAGACTTGCAAACCTATAAGAGTTACGCACGAGGGTTCCACACACCATTTTTGATAACCAATATCAAAACCGAAACTACAAAGTAATTTTGTTTTGATATGTTACCAAGGAAACAATTGCCCAAAGAAATTTTCCCTAATAGTTTAGCAAACCAAAAATCGACTAAGCACCTTAGTTCCTTTTCTAAACCGATTATACAAATACATTCGCTTGTTCAATAAGACCAAAATAAAAATAACTCTATTTTTCTCATCAGGTTCTAATTATCCATATAACTTAGACCTTTAACTTTTAAACAAGACAAGTACTAGGTTAGTTAACTAGCATTCCTTGTTAAGGCATTCGATCAGACTTGAATAACCAAAACCTCCACTTTGATAAGTCTAACTAAGATCAGAATTAACTTAGTTTCTCTTATCCGGAATTGAATTGGACTAAACAGTTCATCCCGTAAACCTTTTCTTTCGTTAAGCCATAAACAATTCATACAAACCAAATAAATCAATTTGTATAATTATTCACCTCAACCGGAAGCAATTGAAACAACATAGACATTAAAGCACCGCAATTGCACCGAAATTTTGTAAGCCTAAACAATTGATACCAAATGATAAAGCAAGATAACAATAGTTTTTCTTAACCGGAAACAATTGATCACATACACATCCATACACAAATAATGGAATAAAACATCAATTGTACCAAAATTTTGTTAAGCAAAAGCAATAAATATACGTAATAAACTCAGGCTTTTCTTAAACATGAAAACGATTAACTAACAAAGTCGTTACCTCAAATTTCGCATACTCTTCTCCAATAAGTTTGCATCTTCTTCCAGGGAGAATTGATATCGAAATATCATTATGTTGTCATCCTTATGCAAAACAAAAGAATAACAACAACCAACCTTTACCAGAGAAAGGTTGAAAACCGGTTTTAACTATTGCAAGTAAAAGTTGAAAATCGGACGCACAAGGTACTAATGTACCTTGACAATCCCTATGGATTTCCTTAGATTTTCGAAAGTTGCTCTATCTAAGGGTTTGGTGAGAATGTCAGCTATCTGACGCTCGATGGAACATACTCTAATTTGATAACACCATTCTCATATAACTCTCTCATAAAGTGATATATGATATCTATGTGTTTAGTACGAGAATGTTCGACTGGGTTTTCAGTCAATCGAATAGCACTTGAGTTATCACACAGTATGCTCATACTTGAAATATTAATTCCATAGTCAATGAACATTTGTTTCATCCACAATAGTTGGGTACAACATGTACCAGCAGCAATATATTCTGCTTCACAGGTTGACAAGGAATCTGAATTCCGCTTCTTGCTATGCCAAGCTACAAGATTTTGACCAACATAGAAGCAACCACCAGAGGTGCTTTTACGATCTTCTACACATCCTGCCCAATCAACATCTGAATAGGCAACAAGACTGTTGTTCGTATCCATAGAGTATGATAGACCATAATCTAGTGTACCATTAACGTATCTAATGATTCGTTTTACAGCTTTGAGATGTGATTCTCTAAAATCTGCTTGAAATCTAGCACATCATCCCACACTAAAAGCAATGTCTGGTCTTGTTGGAGTTAGATATAGCAAGCTCCCTATCATAGATCTGTAAAGTTTCTGATCAACTGATTTTTCTCCTGGATTCGATTGAAGTTTTCCAGTATTTGGCATCGGAGTTGCCATAGGTGTTTCACTTTTTAGTTCGAATTTTCAACTAAATTCGTTGCATATTTTTCTTGAGAAATTAGAATACTGTCTTTTTGATGATGTATTTGCAACCCAAGAAAATATGATAATTCTCCAACATTAGTCATTTCAAATTCTCCACTCATAAGATTCAGGAATTCATCTGTTAGAGATTTTGAGGTGGATCCATAGATGACGTCATCTACATATATTTGCGCTACGAGTACAATTTTTCCACTCCATTTGGTGAAAAGTTTCTTCTCAGCACCACCTCTAGAGAATCCTTTTTGAAGTAAGAAGGATGTCAGTTTATCATACCAAGCTCCTGGAGCTTGTTTTAGACCATACAAGGCCTTCTTAAGTTTAAAGACATAATATGGGAATAATGGATCCTCAAATCTGAAAAGTGGGGGTACAACAACCACACCAATTATTTCGCTTAGCAATCTGTATGGACAAACTCCAATATACTTTCTAGAGAATCAACTAGACAGTCAGACTCAATCTAGATAAAAAGTATATCAAAGAGTTTATATCTTAATTTCTCGATTTGATATATACTCAAGCAAGTATAAATCTGCGAGTCTTTATCATATACTAGAGAGATAACTTGGATGGTACCAAAGACCAATATCCAAGTGTCAATCAATTTAAATCAACAACCAAAAGGTCGGATATTCTAATTGATTGAACAACGCACAACCTGTGATATTTCAATTATATAACAAAATATAATTCGGAAAAGAAATAACACAGACACACCAGAATTTTGCTAACAAGGAAACCACAAATGCAGAAAAACCCCGGGACCTAGTCCAGATTGAACACACACTGTATTAAGACGCTACAGACACTAGCCTACTCCAAATTAACTTCGGTCTGGACTGTAGTTGAACCTCAATCAATCTCACACTGATCCAAGGTACAGTTATGCTTCTACGCCTCTGATCCCAGCATGATGCTACGTACTTGATTCCCTTAGTTGATCTCACCCACAACTAAGAGTTGCTACGACCCAAAGTCGAAAACTTTAATAAAAAAATCTGTATCACACAGAAAATTCTACGGTGATAGATAAATTCGTCTCCCACGAATATACCTATGAGTTTTGTTCCATCTTTTGATAAATCCAGGTGAACATGAACCAATTGATAAACCGGACTTATATTCCTGAAGAACAGCCTAGTATTATCAATCACCTCATAATAATCCTAATCGACGCAGCGAAAAAAGATATTTTGGAATCACAAACGATGAGATGAAGTGTTTGTGATTACTTTTCTATCTTGCCTATCGGAGATATAAATCTCGAGCCAATTATTACAATCGTACTTGTAACGACAGAAGATGCAATATAAGATCACACAACTACAAGAAAAGTAGTATCGGTCTGGCTTCACAATCCCAATGAAGTCTTTAAGTCGTTAACCTGGTTTTATAAGAAGAAACCAAAGGTTAAAGGAGAGTCGACTCTAGAGATTCACCTAGTATCACACGTAAGGTGTGGGGATTAGGTTTCCCAGTTGCTAGAGTTCTCCTTTATATAGTCTTTCAAATCAGGGTTTGCAATCAATGTTAGCTTGGTAACAAAGCATTCAATATTCACCGTTAGATGAAAACCTTATTAGATTCAAGCTAATATTTCTCAACCGTTGGATCGAAAACTTAGCTTGTTACACACAAATGAAATGTCCAATTTTGGGTTTACGAACCGTTCCCAAACATTAACATTTGTTGGTTCAACAATAGTTAACCAAATGGTTAGCCATATGATCACTTGCATATCCACCATATTCTTCTTCACCATAACTAGTTCAAATGACTCAAATGAACTAGTTAGAGATTTGTTCAATTGCTTAGATATTATGTAACTACACAAGACACAATCGAAGCAAAAACGGTTTGATTCACTCGAATCGGTTCATGAACTTTATAGACACGGTTTGCAAAAACATTCCTTAGTTTAAATAAACATGAGTTCAAGAACAACCGATTTTAAATATAATCTGCTCAAGTTCGCGGACTGGGTTCGCGGACTTAAGCTCACGGAAGGAGTTCACAAACTCCAACAGAAACTCCACATTCTGTTTCTCTTGATCAACAAAGTTCGCAAACTTTGGTTCAAGGAATAAGGACTTATACATATATGTGTTTCCACAATAATTTTTATATCCTACCAATGGTTATGAAATCTAAACTGTCATCTCAATCATTGAAACATTCTCAGAGGATGTTATGTAGCCGTTATTCACAGACCATTTTTCTTCAGAGCAATTTTCAAAGTGATTGAAACATAACATGACATTCGTCACTAGGTAAAGATGAATTTGGCAAAAGCGAAAGCTTACAAACACATATTTCGAGAAATAGATAGGCGAGTTTGAATCGGCTCGAAATAGCAAATGTGTATAATGAAAGTCTATATATCAGCATGACTTTTGTCTCAAGAGTAGGAGATATAATAGATTGACTTTTGAGTGACAGAAAAGTTCAAGTCTCCACATACCTTTTAGTCGATGAAGATCCACCAGTTCCTTGAGTAGTCCTTCGTCTTGTATGATGATTGCCATGGAGTCTTGAGCTCAACTACACTTTCTATCCTAGTCCGAGACCTTTAGCTATGTAGGCTAGAAATCAAGACTTATAGTTTTGATCACTAACATTGACAAACATGATTGAGATAAAAACGCATGCGAGTTCGATCGAGCAATGCTCTAACAATCTCCCCCTTTGTCAATTTTAGCGACTAAACTATTAATACATATGGAATAAAAAAAATAAATTAATTAACTTTTGTAGATCCTATTCCACATGCCTAATCTTCAACATTACTCGAAATCTTCGCCACATCCAAGTACTCCAATGATCCCAAAGGTTGTAAGTTTAGCATCATCGTTGTTGAAAATCCGTAGCTATAACAACAAGAAAACAATAGTTCTCAATCATTGTTATACAGTGTCATAGTATCATTACACAGCGTCAAAGTCCAATTGTATCACAACTTCAACAACAATACTATGGTGATATGTATCGCTCCCCCTTAGTCAATACTCCATCTCACATGGAAACCACTCCCCCTTACATAATGATCTGAAAACCATATGTATTTGTAGTGTGAACTACATATTAATTCTCCCCCTTTTTGTAAATAAAATTGGCAAAGGTACAAGACTGGGATCCTAATGAAATTTCCGAAAGAGACATTTCTTGACCAAAAGAAAGCAAAAGTATATCATCTTATTAAGATGCAATCATAAAGCCGAAGCTAAATGCATTCATCAAGGAGTTTGTAAAGATACAAGATAACCCCCAAAATATTCCACAACCGCACTCCCCACAAAGATTTGGCAATTAAGTACAAGTTCAAAAGAACTCTCCCCCATAAAATGTCATTCCCGAAAGAACAACAAGAGCGGCCTTAATTTCGAAAGAAAATAAGGATTTCTTTGGACATAACAAATCACATACAAGTATGAATTTGAATCCAAAATATTCAATTAAACTAACCACAAGAGAGCCCATGATTAATTTAATCGACAAATGCTCAACATAAGTTAACTTATGGAGACTCAAAATATACAATTAGATTAATCACAAGAGAACCCATAATTAATCTAATAGAAATACACAACCAAACTAATCACAAAAGTAATCAATTTAATTGGTCATGCTCGACATAAGAAAACTTACGGAGCAACAACTAAATAACCAAACAAGATGATCAGTTTAGTTGAATATGCTCGACATAAAGTACCTTACGGAACAACAACATAGCTAATCATGAAAATAATCAACCTGGTCGTTTAATGCTCAACATAAGACACTTCACGGAGCCTCGCAGTAATACATAAAATATGGATCAGGGAAGATCAATTACTGCGGAATACACAAGGATTCATTCTATTTGACATCACTATTCACATAACGACATTTAATAGACATAATCCTTGCAAACAAAAGATTTTAACCTATCTTCTATCAACAATTGACATAATAGGCTTAACTTTTGTATTTGTCAAAAGTCTATTCATTCTTTTATCATACATGCATATCGACATACGAAAAACTTTACTTTTGACAAGGTACGGGATAGTCATAGTTCACGGACGCAAACACACATATCCCATAACAAATTTGCAACATATAAAACCATAAAGATTAATACTGCAAATATTATCTTCCAAACAAATTTATAATTTAAACCAATAAATCTAAAAACATGAAGATGAAAACGTTGGACATAGCTATGTGTAATCACGATAATAGCTATTCCAAACTCTAGTTATTATTCTAATAAGAACAAGAAAATAGAAGATTTACTAGACAAATAGGAGCACAAATTACGCTTCTTCCTCATCGGAGATACTCCAAGATGCTTGAATTGTGTTCAATTCTTCCTTGAGCTCGGGAAACCTCGTTGAAACCAAAGACAATTGTTCTTGGACACACTTCACCCTTGAATCACACCCTTATGAATTTATTGAAGAAGACTCAAAGTAGTAGGGTCACAATCATTAAGTGAAGCGTCTCTTTGTCTTTTGCACACATTCTCCCTTATGCGTCTAAAGGTACACGGACGAACCAGTTTGGGAACCCCTAGAGAGTTTCCAATCGAATCAAGACCATGATCACGACAAATTTATCCAATCAAGCAAGGGTAACCTAACATCTTGATGGGTGAAGTCATCGAAGTCATTTGATAAATGATAAAACCACAAATATCGAGACTTGGAACACCCGATTCAAGGAAATAGACTAATTCCGCAAACTCATGACTCCACCAAGAATTCTCAATTATGGAGGGACAAAGATTGGGGATACCAAGTTTCCTAAATGCCAACAACGGGATACTAAGATCATTAGTAGGAAATTTTCCTTGATTCCAAGCTACCTTCTTGCCACAAAGGCCAAGAGAGATTTCATCACATGATGGTCGTTCATCACTTGGTCTAGGAAGACACATGTTCCCCAACAGAATATTGGTAATCTTTGAAATTAATTCTCTATCAACAAGAAACCTTTCTCTATTTATCATGGATTTGAGTTCCATCTTATTGAAATCAACATCATGAATGTTGGCATAGAAAATTCTTGTGAGAGAATCAAAACCTTGACCATTACCATCAAATATATTTCCAAGCTTGAATTTTTTAAAACAAGCTAAATCCTCTTCATGCCCACTAGAGAGATCAAATTTCTTTTCTAGGATAAAACCTTTAGATGAAATATTTTCAAAAATACTAGCACAAGAATCATCCACAAACCTAATCCTAAGTGAGTTTTGGTCACAAGGAACATTCATGCTAGAGATATTTGAGATTTTGAAGCTTCTTTTTGAGCCCTTAGAATTCATTATGAGATCTAAGAAATTGAAAAGGACAAGAGGAATTTACTTACTTGGAGTGAAACTTGAACACCCTTTCTTTTCAATTTCTCCAAGAAGGCTTCAATGGAGGAAAAAACACACAAAACCCTAGAGGTTCACGTACGCGGACGGGTGATGAAGAAGAGGGTGCGCGAACTTCTTCTTTATAAGACCAATAATGGGCTTGGACCCGTTTATGAACCGTGACCCACACAAGGAAAGTGGGAATTTCTTAGCTGGTTGCACAACAAAGTCTATGCATCCCATGACAATACACTTTTGTGAGAGACGATGGATGCAGTCGAAAGCTTTATTTGGTATTCTAAAAGAGAATAGCAAAACTGTACACAACTCAAACATTTCTTGCCCCATTTCAAGATATATACAAATGGGGTAGTGCCAGAATTGTTATAAAGAGGCATAATGTGTAGAGGAATTCTCATGCAACATTTCTGGTTGATATGTGTGAACAGTCCCTGTGATATAATCAACGTAATGATGATAATCAGAGAAGTCAGAGCTTCTTATCCTTCGTTTAATCTGGCCAGAAGGAAGATTTTTCCGAATCCTAGGTTGCACAATATTATTCGAAGGTTTAACATGTACAAAACCTTTTTCGGAAGGATTCTTAGACTTAACAGAATTAAGTTTTTCTAAGAGATTAAAAACGCCTTCGAACGCTCTAAATAGATCTTTATCTATTGATCCATTACGATAGTATTCCTCAAAGAGATCAAGAGTTAATCTTGTGAAGGTCCATATCCTTGAGCGTGACGAACATTTCCTCAATATTTCCTTATTTTTATTTTTTCCTTTAGATTGGTTCTCATCATCTAACATTTCCTTTTTAGATGAAGTTAGATTATTATTTGAATACGGAGGTTTTAACCATAATAATCCTTGAGCAATCCTTAAGGACTTCTGGCGTGCGTTACAGATGCCAAAAGCAAGTTTTCCAAAGAAATTTCCCATGGAACAATTTTCAAGGAACGAACAACCACAAACTTATTAGGTTTAGATTGTTTGCCTGCTCTGATACCAATTGAAAAAGTGGGAGTACAACAACCACACCCAATATTTCACTTAGCAATCTATATGGACAAACTCCAATATACTTTCTAGAGAATCAACTAGACAATCAGACTCAATCTAGATAAAAAAAGTATATCAAAGAGTTTATATCTCAATCTCTCGATTTGATATATACTCAAGTAAATAGAAATCTGCGAGTCTTTATCAAATACTAGAAAGATAACTTGGATGGTACCAAAGACCAATATCCAAGTGTCAATAAATTTAAATTAACAACCAAAAGGTCGGATATTCTAATTGATTGAACAAAGCACAACCTGTGATATTTCAATTATATAACAAAATATAATGCGGAAAAGAAATAACACAGACACCAGAATTTTGTTAACGAGGAAACCGGAAATGCAGAAAACCCCCGGGACCTAGTCCAGATTGAACACACACTGTATTAATCCGCTAAAGACACTAGCCTACTCCAAACTAACTTCGGTCTGGACTGTAGTTGAACCCCAATCAATCTCACACTGATCCAAGGTACAGTTATGCTCCTACGCCTCTGATCTCAGAAGGATGCTACGTACTTGATTCTCTTGGCTGATCTTACCCACAACTAAGATTTGCTACGACCCAAAGTCGAAGACTTTAATAAACAAATCTGTATCACGCAGAAAAGTTTACGGTGATAGATAAATTCGTCTACTACGAATATACCTATGAGTTTTGTTCCGTCTTTTGATAAATCAAGGTGAACAGGAACCAATTGATAAACCGTACTTATATTCCCGAAGAACAACCTAATATTATCAATCACCTCACAATAATCCTAATCGACGCAACGAAAAAATATATTGTGGAATCACAAACGATGAGACGAAGTGTTTGTGATTACTTTTCTATCTTGCCTATCGGAGATATAAATCTCGAGCCAATTATTACAATCGTACTTGTAACGATAGAAGATGCAAGATCAGATTACACAACTACAAGAAAAGTAGTATCGGTCTGGCTTCACAATCCCAATGAAGTCTTTAAGTCGTTAACCTGGTTTTAGAAGAAGAAACCAAAGTTTAAAGGAGAATCGACTCTAGCTATGCAACTAGTATCACACGTAAGGTGTGGGGATTAGGTTTCACAGTTGCTAGAGTTCTCCTTTGTATAGTCTTTCAAATCAGGGTTTGCAATCAATGTTAGCTTGGTAACAAAGCATTCAATATTCACCGTTAGATGAAAATCTGATTAAATTCAAGCTAATATTTCTCAACTATTGGATCGAAAACTTAGCTTGTTACACACAAATTAAATGTCCAATTTTGGATTTACGAACCGTTCCCAAACATTAACATTTTTTGGTTCAACAATAGTCAACCAAATGGTTAGACATATGATCACTTTCATATCCACCATATTCTTCTTCACCATAAATAGTTCAAATGACTCAAATGAACTAGTTAGAGAGTTGTTCAATTGCTTAGATCTTATGTAACTACGCAAGACACAATCGAAGCAAAAACGGTTTGATTCACTCGATTTTAGATATAACCTGCTCAAGTTCGCGGACTGGGTTCGCGGACTTAAGCTCACGGAAGGAGTTCACAAACTCCAGTAGAATTTCTCGGGACGAGAACTTCCGCCAGTTCGCAGACTTGGCTCACGCCACCATTCCGGTTCTCTTGATCAACAAAGTTCGCAAACTTCGGTTCAAGGAAAAAGGACTTATACATATATGTGTTTCCACAACAATGCTTATATCCTCCAATGGTTATATAATCTAAACTCTCATTTCAATCATTGAAACATTCTTAGAGGACGTTGATATTCTATAATTGTTATTCACAAACTATTTTTCGTCAAAGTAAGCAATTTTCAAAGTGATTGAAACTTTTCATGACTTTCTTCACTAGGTAAAGATGAACTTGGCTAAAGCGAAAGCTTACCAACACATATTTCGAGAAATAGATAGACGAGATAAACTCGGCTCAAAATAGCAAATGTGTATAATCTAAGTCTATACAGCAAAACGACTTTTGTCTCAAGATAGGAGATAAATAGACTTTTGAGTGATAGATAAGTTCAAGTCTCCACATACCTTTTAGTCGATGAAGATCCACCGGTTCCTTGAGTAGTCCTTCGTCTTGTATGATAATTTCCATGGAGTTCTTGAGCTCAACTACATTTTCTATCCTAGTCCGAGACCTTAGCTATAGTAGACTAGAAATCAAGACTTATAGTTTTGATCACTAACATTGACAAACATGATTGAGATAGCAACGCATGCGAGTTCGACCGATCAATGCTCTAACAATCTCCCCATTTGTCAATTTTAGTGACAAAACTATCAATACATATGGAATACAAAAAATAAATAAATTAACTTTTGTAGCTCCTATTCCATGTGTCTAATCTTCAACATTACTCGAAATCTTCGTTACTTTCAAGTATTCCAATGATCCCAAAGGTTGTAAGTTCAACATCATCGTTGTTGAAAATCCGTAGCTATAACAATGAGAAAACAAGAGTTCTCAATCATTGTTATACAGTGTCATAGTATCATTACACAGCGTCAAAGTTCAATTGTATCACAACTTCGACAATAATACTATGGTGATATGTATCACTCCCCCTTAGTCAATACTCCATCTCACATGGAGACCACTCCCCCTTACATAATGATCCGAAAACCATGTGTATTTGTAGTGTGAACTACATATTAATTCTCCCCCTTTTTGTCAATAAAATTGGCAAAGGTACAAGAACGGGATCCTAATGAAATTTCCGAAAGAGACATTTCATGACCAAAAGAAAGAAACACATATCATCTTATTTAGATGCAATCATAAAGCCGAAGCTAAATGCATTCATCAAGGAGTTTATATAGATACAAGATAACCCCTATAATATTCCACAGCCGCACTCCCCACAAAGATTTGGCAATTAAGCACAAGTTCAATTAAGAACTCTCCCCCATAAAATGTCATTCCCGAAAGAATAACAAGAGCGACCTTAATTTCGAAAGAAAAGAAGGATTTCTTTTGACACAACACACAAAGAATTCTGACAGAAAAACCAATCCAACGGAAACAAATACAGAATTGAAGTAAACACTACTGGAGTTTCATACTCGATTGCCCAAAAGATCGAGATAAGCACAGGGGCAAGAGTCATAGAAATAATTAATGAACCAAAACAACACCAATAGATTGTCGTAATTGTTGAAAAGTAGCAGTGTCTAATGGTTTGGTGGGAATATCAGCCAATTGTTGTTCGGAAAGCACAAATTCCATACTTATGATACCATTTTCATAGAGATCTCAAATAAAATGGTACCTTATATCAATGTGCTTTGTTCTTGAGTACTCAACTGGATTCTCGGTGATTCGAATCGCACTAGAGTTACCATAAAAGATCTTCATTATTCCAGTATCAATTCCATAATCATCTAGCATTTGTTCATCCATAGGAGTTGAGTGTAACATGACCCAGCAACAATATATTATGCTTCACATGTAGACAGGGATTGTTAATTCTGCTTCTTGCCATGCCAAGCCACAAGATTCAGTCCTACGTAGTAGAAACCCCCTGTTGTACTTTTTCCGTCTTCTACACATCATGCCAAATCAGCATCTGAATAAGCAGAAAGGTCAGTGTTAGTATCAAAAGTATAAGATAGACCATAGCCGACAGTGTGACTGACGTATCGTATGATCCTTTTTGCAGTTGCAAGATGAGATTCTTTTGGATTATCCTCTAGCACAGCAACCAACACTAAAAGAAATATCAGGTCTAGTAGCTGTAAGATATAAAAGGCTACCAATAATAGATCGATACAATTTTTGATCTAATTTAACTCCTTTCTCATCTCTGTGCAGTTTACCAGTAGTGGGCATAGGTGTTAGTTTTGGAGATGACTTATCCAGACCGAATTTTGACACAAGATCCCTTGCATACTTTTCCTGGGATAAGTAAATTCTATCCTTATATATGTTGTTGAATTTGTAATCCTAAGAAGAATTTTAATTCACCCACATTACTCATCTCAAATTCTTTAGCAAGAGAGACTTGGAAATCCTCTGAAAATCTCTCAGAAGTTGAACCATAGATGATATCATCTACATAGACTTGAGCAATGACAACATCTTTACCACTCCATTTGGTAAACAAAGTTTTATCAGCTCCACCTCTTGAAAAACCTTTTCTAATGAGAGAAGTGGTAAGTTTTTCAAACCAGGCTCTAGGTGCTTGTTTCAACCCATATAACGCCTTTTTGAGCTTAAGAACATGATCTGGGAAATCAAGGTTTTCAAATCCTATAGGTTGAGCAACATATACTTCCTCCTTAGAATTCCGTTTAGGAATGCGGATTTTATATCCATTTGGAAAATCTTAACCTTGAGAAAACAAACATCAGCCAATAAAAGTCTAATGGACTCAAGTCGTGCCACAGGAGCAAAGGTTTCGTCAAAGTCGATACTTTCAATTTGTGAGTATCCTTGAGCGACAAGTCTGGCTTTATTTCTGATAATTGTGCCAAATTCATCAGACTTGTTCTTGAATATCCATTTTGTTCCAACAATATTAACATTGGAGGGACAAGGTACGAGTTCCCATACGTCTTGTCTTTGAAATTGACTTAAATCTTCATGCATTGCATTCACCCAAAAGGAATCGTTCAGAGCTTCATCAATATTTCTTGGTTCTACTTGTGACAGATAACAACCAAAATTGCACATGTTTTGAAGTTGCCCTCTAGTCTTAGCTGTAGAATCTCTTCCCCATATAATACTGTTGGGATCATGATTCCTTTGAACCCAGAGGTGTCGTGGAGGGACACGTTCTCGTTCGTCAGGAGTAGCCTGATCAGTGCTCTTCTCCTCGTCACTAGAAATATCATGATCAACAACAGTTGGGATAACTTCTATTGATTCTGGTATTTCTTTGACTTTCTCAATTGTCTCGGTTGGAGGCAATTCAGCAGGAGGATTATCATGATGAAAATCACTAATATCATCAATGATAACGTTAGCAGATTCCATCATGACCTGGGTTATGAGATTAAATACTCGAAAACCACGGGTATCAGAGGCATAGCCAAGAAAGATACCTTCATCACTTTGGGTATCGAATTTCCCTCTCTGTTCTCGATCTTTTAGGATATAGCACTTACTTCCGAACACTCTAAGATAGTGTAGGTTGGGTTTTCTTCCATACCACAACTCATAAGGATTGTTTAGGGTCTTAGACCGTAAGTAAACACGGTTGATCAAATACCATGCTGTAAAGACAACTTCTCCCCAAAACCTTAGAGGTAGGTTTTTGTTATGGAGCATTACCCTGGCCATTTCCTAAATATTTCTATTCTTTATTTCTGCAACTCCATTAGATTGAGGAGTAACGGGTGGTGAATATTGTTGAATAATCCCCACTTCGTAACAAAATTCAAACACCTTAGTGTCCTTGAATTTAGTTTCACGGTCGCTCCTAATTTTCTTTAGTTTGCGACCTTGTTCGTTCTGGATTCTTTTAACAATAATCTTGAATTCGTCAAGGGTTTCATTCTTATGAGACAGAAATACAACCCAAGTGAATCTGGTGTAGTCATCTACCATAACTAAAGCATACTTCTTACCAGCAACCGTGGGTTGTTGAATTGGTCCGAAGAGATCCATATGAATTAAATCAAGTGGAGCTTTAGTGAGAATATCTCGAGATGATTTATGGTGAACTTTCGTTTGTTTACCCTTTTGACAGGCACCACATACACCTTCAATCTTTGCATTGATTTTGGGAACGCCTCTAACAAGTTCTTTGTTAATGATCTTAGTTAGAAGACGGTAGTTGATGTGACCAAAACGCTCATGCCAAAGATGTGTAGATTCCACCTTAGTCAAATTGCAACAGTTGCTGAACTGAGTATCAAGAAGATAACAGTTGTTTTTACCACGAGTTCCTTGAAAAATTACTTTCCCAGTTTTGTCTACAATGTCACATCCATTTGCATTGAAGACAACTCGATGGCCTTTGTCACAAATTTGACTAACAAAAAGAAGATTTACAGTCATACCTTTTACGTAGACTACATCATGGATTTCAGGTACACAGGGTAATTTGATCGTCCCCTTCTTTCTTATGTAGCAACAACTCCGATCTACGAATGTTACATGCCCGCCTTCATAATCGTCTGATGAGACGAACCAAGTGAGATCACCTGTCATATGCCTGCTACATCCACTGTCAAGAAACCATTGAAAGGGTGATGTTGATTTTAAAGCAAAAGCTCCCATACTATCAGTATTATTCTGTTTAGGGTTTCCTGATAGTTTTGTATGTCTTTTTAGAGAAGTAAAAAGTTGTTTAGTTCTCTTGTGAAGATTACTTGCAACTTTTAGACTCTTTTGAAAAGACACACAATCATGTTGAAAGTGATTGGAGGAATCACAAAACAAACATGGGCCAACACCTTTTGGTTTGGCAGAGCAGTTCTGAGTCAAATCAGTTTTCACAACATCTAATCGTTGTTTATCACCTGATCTACGACAATTCTTCAGAGAGGAACAACTGGAGTTACTCAAATCCATCAAAGGACTTATAATGGGTTTCAAATCCTTAAGTATTGCAATTTCAGCAACAAGATCAGAATTGATCTGGATTTGTTCATCCAACCTTTTCTGGAGAATAACCAGTTTATCAGAACTTTTTCTACGATTGGTTTTTACACCTGGTGAAGCGTTACAAGACACTTTATCGTCCATAGAGTCAGATCGTTACAAACACAGACTTGTAAGGTCTTGAACGTGTTTGCCTGCTCTGCTACCAATTGAAAAAGTGGGGGTACAACAACCACACCCAATTTTTCGCTTAGCAATCTGTATGGACAAACTCCAATATACTTTCTAGAGAATCAACTACACAGTCAGACTCAATCTAGATAAAAAAGTATATCAAAGAGTTTATATCTCATTCTCTCGATTTGATATATACTCAAGCAAATGGAAATCTGCGAGTCTTTATCAAATACTAGAGAGATAACTTGGATGGTACCAAAGACCAATATCCAAGTGTCAATCAATTTAAATCAACAATCAAAAGGTCGGATATTCTAATTGAGTGAACAACGCACAACCTGTGATATTTCAATTATATAACAAAATATAATGCAAAAAACAAATAACACAGACACCAGAATTTTGTTAATGAGGAAACCGCAAATGCAGAAAAACCCTAGGACCTAGTCCAGATTGAACACACATTGTATGAAGCCGCTACAGACAATAGCCTACTCCAAATTAACTTCGGTCTGGACAGTAGTTGAACCCCAATCAATCTCACATTGATCCAAGGTACAGTTATGCTCCTACGTCTCTGATCCCAGCAGGATGCTACGTACTTGATTCCCTTAGTTGTTCTCACCCACAACTAAGAGTTGCTACGACCCAAAATCGAAGACTTTAATAAAAAAATCTGTGTGACATAGAAAATTCTACGGTAATAGATAAATCCGTCTCCCACGAATATACCTACGAGTTTTGTTCCGCATTTTGCTAAATCAAGGTGAACAGGAACCAATTGATAAACCGGACTTATATTTCCGAAGAACGGCCTAGTATTATCAATCACCTCTCAATAATCTTTATCGACGCAGCGAAAAAAGATATTTCGGAATCACAAACGATGAGACGAAGTGTTTGTGATTTCTTTTATATCTTGCCTATCGGAGATATCAATCTCAAGCCAATTATTACAATTATACTCGTACGATAGAAACAACAAGATCAGATCACACAACTACAAGAAAGTAGTATCGGTCTGGCTTCACAATCCCAATGAAGTCTTTAAGTCGTTAACCTGGTTTAGAAGAAGAAACCAAAGGTTAAAGAAGAATTTACTCTAGCTTAGCACAACTAGTATCACACAGAAGGTGTGGGGATTAGGTTTCCCAGTTGCTAGAGCTCTCCCTTATATAGTCTTTCAAATCAGGGTTTGCAATCAATGTTATCTTGGTAATAAAGCATCCAATATTCACCGTCAGATGAAAACCTGATTAGATTCAAGCTAATATCTTTCAACCGTTAGATCGAAAACTATCTTGTTACACACAAATGAAATGCACGTTTCTAGGCTTGTGTGATTGTACCCAAACTTGTACATTTGTTGGTTCAACAATAGTCAACCAAATGGGTAGCCAAATGATCACTTCCATATCAACCATATTCTTCTTCATCGTAACTAGTTCAAGTGTTTGCAATTTGCATTCCTTAGTTTATATAAGAATAAGTTCACAAACATCGTTTTTAGATATAACCTACTCAAGTTCGCGGACTGGGTTTGCGGACTTAATTTCCCGGACGGAGTTCACAAACTCCAGCAAAATTTCTCGGGACGAGAACTTCCGCCAGTTCGCGGACTTGGCTCACGCCACCATTCCAGTTCTCTTGATAAACAAAGTTCGAAAACTTCGGTTCAAGGAATAAGGACTTATACATATATGTGTTTCCACAACAATGCTTATATCCTCCAATGGTTATATAATCTAAACTCTCATTTCAATCATTGAAACATTCTTAGAGGACGTTGATATTTTATAATTGTTATTCACAAACTATTTTTCGTCAAAGTAAGCAATTTTCAAAGTGATTGAAACTTGTCATGACTTTCGTCACTAGGTAAAGATGAACTTGGCTAAAGCGAAAGCTTACCAACACATATTTCGAGAAATGGATAGACGAGATAAACTCGGCTCGAAATAGCAAATGTGTATAATCTAAGTCTTTATAGCAAAACGACTTTTGTCTCAAGATAGGATATAGATAGACTTTTGAGTGATGGATAAGTCAAGTATCCACATACCTTTTAGTCGATGAAGATCCACCGGTTCCTTGAGTAGTCCTTCGTCTTGTATGATGATTGCCATAGAGTTCTTGAGCTCAAGTACACTTTCTATCCTAGTCCGAGACCTTAGCTATATTAGACTAGAAATCAAGACTTATAGTTTTGATCACTAACATTGAAAAACATGCTTGAGATAGCAACGCATGCGAGTTCGACCGAGCAATGCTCTAACAAGTGTGATTCTTGTGCTTCAGAAAAGCAACCCATGTGAAACGTGTATAGTCATCTACCATTATTAAAGCATACTTATTTCCTCCAACAGATGCTTGTTGGATCAGACCAAAAAGATCCATATGAATAAGATCGAGAGGAGCACGAGTGGCTATGTCTCGAGAAAGTTTGTGTGGAATTTTTCCTTGCTTACCCTTTTGGCATGCACCACAAACACCTTTTACTTTAGTGTTAATTTTTGGAACGCCTTTGACAAGTTCACGGTTAATGAGTTTTCCTAACATTTGGTAGTTGATATGACCAAAGCGTTCATGCCAAAAATGAGTTCACTCAACCTTAGTCAAGTTACAGTATAAATTGGATTGTATATCAAGGAGATAACAATTATTCATACTTCTACGTCCTCGAAAAATTACTTTACCGGACTTATCTTCAATATCACAACCTCTCATATTAAAGATAATTTTGTTACCTTTATCACAAATTTGACTGACTGACAGAAGATTAGCTTTCATTCCTTTAACATAAACAACATCATGGATTTCGGGAATACCTGGAAGTTTGATAGTACCCTTTTTGCTAATAAGACAGCTGCTTCCATCTCCAAAGGTCACTGATCCTCCTTTGTAGTCTTCTATTTTTGTAAACCAAGAAAGATCACCTGTCATATGTCTACTACATCCACTATATAGAAACCATTAGAATGGTGAGGTTGTTTTAAGTGCAAATGCTCCAAGACATTGTTCACCAGATTTAGGATGGTTTGTTAAGTTCTTAAAAAGTTTCTTAACACGGTTAATCAGACATTTTGTGTGACAAATCTTTTGAATTAAACAATTCCATCCCTTTTGAAAACAGTTCCAGGACTGACTCTTATTACACTGTTTAAGATGTCTAGATGAAAGAATTGAGCATCTTTGAGAATCTCTTGATTTAGACTCTTCTGTGTTTTTCACCAGTTTTCTATCAATCATGATATTACTGATCTCATCAGTATATGACTGGTTTTGTTTAATCCTTTTATCTAACATTTTAACAAGAGCAGAGGGATATTCTTCAGAGTCTTCTTTCAAACCATTTAAATCTTTAAAACGTTAATCTAATCGTTCATCTGATTCAATTTCTTATAGGTTGGATCGCACCAAACACAGATTGTTAGATCTTTTCGTCTTTGCCTGCTCTGATACCAATTGAAAAGACGAGGGTACCCAAATATACCTCAATCTAAAACTTTTTCACCTATAAGTCCTTTCTCCGAAAGTGATTGTTTATGGACTAAGTCGAGACAATACAACTAATCGGTTCACACTTCGTGTGATCGTCTATGGATACGAGATCTAGACAATACAACAACGAAGTATGTTTACTTGATAAAAAGGTTCGGACTTAACCAAACACAATAGGATTACTATCAAGTAAATAGGAATTTACATTTGTGTATTTTACTTCTAATTATAATAAAAACAATCATAATTGCGGAAATAGAAAAGTAAAAGACACAGCAAGATTTTTTTAACGAGGAAACCGCAAATGCAGAAAAACCCCAGGACCTTTTCCAGAATGTAATACTCTCAGGATTAAGCCGTTATACAAAATCAAAAAAAATTCGTGTAGTTGAGACCAAGCAACTAAACCTATAGTTCACCTAGTTCCGTTTGTGTTCCCACGCCTCCAACTTGTAATAAGTCATGTACTTGGAACAATTCCTTTGGTTCGTATTCCAAACAGTAAAGGAACAACAAATATGTTTGGTATCAACTCTTTTCAACCAAGTGATGTGAGTTCGACAAAAGGCTCTTCCATTTACCTCAATAAGCTCCTTTGTCAGGTCCTTAGATCTATCTACTAACAACTAACGAAGTAATTGTCTAGATTTTGCAATCAATACTTTGAATCACAAAGAAACGTATTGATGCCGATCTACTCAACTAATCAATCCAATCTACCACAAGGATAAACTGATTATAGTTGGATCCTCTTTAAAAAAGAAAAGGGAATCGGTCTGAGTTGCGGCTCTGAGGATCGGCGACTAACTCAGTTAATTTTTTTCTTCGTTCTTCTTCGTTTTCAGCATCGATCTTCATTAATTCAGGTGATTATTAGGTGAAATCTCATGGTTGGTATTTTACTTCTTCATCGGCTCTCTTAATTACGCTCGTACTTCTTACTTAGGTTAATTAGGGTAATTTTTACTCCTAAATGGCAAATATCTTGAATTTGGAAATGGGTTCATCGGTTGTGGATTTGAATACATCTATTGTATAAAGTCCATCAATAGATCTTACTAATAACACATAAGAACGTTGTAATGCTTGGAAGTTTTCATTAATTGGTCGTTTGGAACTTCAAAAATTGAAATTCTCTGATGTTGTTTTAAATCTGAAGAATCAATGGAAACTTGAAGGTCAATGTAAAGTGATTCCTCTGGGGAAAGGTTTCTTTACTATTAATATTGATAATGAAAGAGATAAGATGAGTATCAAATCAAGTATTATGGATTCGTAACTGGATTCCAGATTTCAGGCCTGAAAATCATAGAACATCATCAACAATGATCTGGGTTCATCTTCCAAGACTCAGTTTAGAATATTGGGATGAGAAAACTCTCTTCACAATTTGTAGAGTTCTAGGTGATCCAATTAAAGTTGATGAAGCTACCCTCAATTATGACAATGGATACTATGCTAGAGTGTTGGTGAATATTGATTTAGAAAAAACAATACCAAGCAAGCTTTGGATTAAGACAAAGTTTGGAGGATTTATGCAAAATGTGATTCTAACAAAACCTCCTAAGTTTTGTGATCACTGTAAAATTGTTGGGCACTTGCATATGGAATGCAGGTTTAAAAATTCATAGGATACAACAACTCAACATACACCAATCATTCCAAAAAATGTGAATAATACAGTCAGGGAGAAATTTGATATTTGTGATCCTTAAAAAGAAGTAAGTGGTCAAGAAAATTCTACTCCATCAACTTCAACAGTGGTGAAAAAAGTTACTCCAACAAAATTTGATATCTGTGAGACTCCAGTTACACAAATCCTGGTTAATGAATTAAATCACCAGAGTACTAATATTGCTAATTCAAGTGGATCTCTTGGTCCTCTAGGGGACATAAATGATGCAAAAAAAGTAATAAGTACTCCTAAACATGTTCCTTTGGAACCTGAAAAATTTTCTACAAATAGTTGAAGACAATATAATAGAGAAAAGTATGATAAAGTTTATTGATGGAAAGAATGGTTCTACCTCAGTGCAACAAGTTCCAATTACTTCTTGGTCTAGATTTGTTCAAAGACCATCCCCTCCAACTTCATCAAGTCAACCTGAAATTCCTAAAGAAGCAACTGATATTAAGGTAACTTCTACACAAAATCCTATCAAATATAATTTTAGAAAAAATCAAGGAAAAGGAGGTACAAGGAACCTCCAATCCAAACCATGAAAGTCATATTTCGGAATTTAAGGGGCCTTAGGAGACCAAGGGCTCAGAATAAATTGTGGTCTTTAGTTAATAATTTTTCTCCTTCTCTAGTTTGGATTGCTGAACCAAAAATAAAATGCAGTTCTTCATTCTGCAATAAGTTAAATTTACCTGGAATGCAAAAGATGGTGATTCATAATTCAGTTTCAAATAATAAAGGCAATATATGGTTATTCTGGAATCAAGCTTTATCTACTCCAATTGTTATATCAATGTCTAGCCAAATGATTACACTGGATGTTGGAGGTAGTTTAATATCTGGTGTTCATGCTCATGTTGGTTATATTCAAAGAAGAATTCTCTGGTCTGAAATGGAAGCAATTAGTGTTATGAATAAACCTTGGATGATTATAGGTGATTTCAATGGTGTGGTTTCACCTGATGAAAAGTTTGGAGGTAGAAGTCCACATAGAAGAGCAATGTTAGACTTTACTACTTGTTTAGACAATTGTGAACTTTTACAATCCCCTAAAACTTGGTTACAATTTTCTTGGTCTAACTGTCAATATGGCAATAAAAGAATCTTATGCTGCTTGGATAGAGCAATGTTCAATAATCTTTGGCTACAAAAATATGCAGATTGGGGGTATAAGGTTGGTTTAAGGATTGCTTCAGATCATTCTCCTCTTCTTGGTGGTTGTGCTAACATTCCCAAGCCTAAGAATGTTCCTCAAAAATTCCAAAAACTGTGGTTATCTCATCCTACATTTATGCAAGTAGTTCAAGATTGCTGGTCTGAATTGATAGAGGGAGATCCTGCAGTTGTTTTTCAAAGTAAGCTTAAAAAATTGAAAAATTTTCTAAGAGAATGGAATTGGAATGTCTTTGGAAATGTGCATACTTAAATCAAAGATGCTGAAACTAAAGTAAATGAAGCTATGCAGCACTCTGATAATAATCCTTATGATGTTGAAGCCTTAGAAAAATTGGTTGAAGCTCAAAATCTGTATAATTCACAAGAATTTCACTTAAGCTCATTATTAAAAGAAAAATCCAGAGTTAAGTGGATTAAAGAGGGAGCAACTAACACTAACTATTTTCATACAAGGCTGAAAATTAGGCAAGCAAAGAACTGTATTAGTGAGTTGAAGACTGCAAATAGTGAAATCATCTCAGACCAAGGGAAAATTGCAGATGAATTGGTTAAATTTTATGAACAAAAATTTAAATTTCAAGCAGTAACAGTTGATGAGTCTTTTTTAAGCAAATTCCTCAGGTTATTACAGATGAAGATCAAAAGATGCTAGATGCAATGCCCGAAGAGGAGGAAATTAGAGCAACTATCTTTAGTATGGATCCAGATAGATCACCTGGACCTGATGGTTTTTCAGGTTGCCTTTATAGAGCCTGCTGGAATATAATAAAAGAGGATGTGATCCAAGCCATTCAGTTTTGCTGGAGAAGAAGGTATATTCCTAAAGGATTAAACTCAAATTTCTTAGTCTTGCTTCCAAAAGTTGATGGTGCTAAAACTCCAAGTCAGTTCAGGCCAATTGGTTTAAGCAATGTGAGTTTTAAAATCTTTACAAAGCTTATCACCAATAGGATGAGTGTTTTGATGACTAAACTAATATCTCCTCAGCAAGCAACATATGTTAAAGGTAGAAGCATTCAAGAACAGATTCTTCTATCTTCAGAAATGGTTAATGAAATGAAAAAGAAGAGAAGGGGAGGTAATGTATCTCTCAAGCTTGACATTTCACAAGCATATGATTCAGTCAACTGGAATTTTTTGTTTCAAGTACTTGAGAAATTTGGCTTCTCTGAATCCTGGTGTGAATGGTTACACACTCTTTTTAAATCTGCAAAAATTTCAGTCATGGTTACTGGTGGCCCTTGTGGCTTCTTTTCAGTGGGCAGGGGATTCAGACAAGGAGACCCCTTATCTCCAATTCTCTTTGTCTTGATGGAAGATGCTTTAAGTAGGAATTTATCTGCATCAGTTCAGGAAAAGAAAATTAGCCCTAATGGTAATCAGAAATGGAATTCATCCTACACATTTGTTTTTTGTAGATGATGTGTTCATCTTCTTAAATGGAGCCAAAAAAAGTATAGAAATTCTTACTCAGTTACTGGATACTTATCAAAGTAGCTCAGGTCAACTCATAAATAGAGGCAAAAGTAAGTGTTTTATTGATGGCACCTCAAGTCAAAGAAAGCTTCAGATTAAAGAATGGTTAAAAATGGATGTTAGTGAGTTCTCTGATAAATATCTAGGAGTCATTTTAGCTCCAGGAAGAGTTAAGTCTTCTATTGTTTGGCCAATAGTTGAAATGTTGCAACAAAAGCTAGTAGGATGGAAAGAGAGAATGTTATCTTTTCAAGATAGATTGGTGTTAATTAAATTTGTACTCTGCAGTATACCAATGTACAACATGGCTGTTTACAAGTGGCCTGCTTCAATCATCAAAATCTGTGAAAAGATTATCAGAAATTTTCTTTGGTGTGAGGGTGATACCAGGAAATATAATATTTTGGCTTGGAAAAGAGTGTGCACTCCTTACAGCGAAGGAGGTCTTGGTATTCAGAGGCTTGAAGTTATAAATAAATCACTTTTGATGAAGATGATGTGGAGGATAATGAAGTCAAATGATGATTGGGCCTTATTCTTCAAAGAAAAATATATGAATAAAAATGGAGTTTGGAGAGACAATTGGCAACTTTCTTCTGTTTGGCCTGGCCTCAGATGGGCTTGGAGCAGCTTAAAGGATGGTCTGAAATGGTGCATAGGTGATGGACATCAAATTTCTGCTTGGTTTGATACTTGGATTGGAAACAGTCCTTTAATTGACAAAATTGGTTATATCCAATTTGTTAAAGACAATATCCATATGAGAGTGTCTGATTTATTAGTTAATGGCATCTGGAATATTCCTGCAGTCATTCAAGATGCAATAACTTCTCTCATCCTTCCAGATATTGGTGGTCAAGATGAACTCATTTGGAAGGTGAATCTAAAAGGAGTTTTCTCAGTTTCAGAAGAAACAAATCTGTTGAGGGTAAGAGAAGCTACAGTTCATTGGTCTAAACATATTTGGAATAAATTCTTACATCCTAGCATAGCTAGAAACATATGAAAACTACTTCAGGGGATATACATTGATGATGTTAAAATGGTCAACTATGGATATGAGATGGTTTCAAGATGTTGTATCTGTCAGGAGGCTGAAGATAGTATGGATCATCTTCTTTGGAACTGTAAGTTCAGTTTACATATCTAGAATTGGTTGTGCTCTCACTTCAATTTTGCAGTTCCCAAGTGCTTTGATGATATATGGAGAGGTGCTGCTAACAAAAGTACAACTATACAACAAATTTGGATTACAGCTGCTTGTGCATGCATTAAGGAACTATGGTTTCAAAAAAATAAAAGATTCTTTGAAGGAATTGCTCCTAGCATACCAAATTTCAAATGCAGATTATTAAAGTTAATCAAAGAAGGTGGATTTAGAATGAATGGCACTAAATGGAACCAAATTTATGATCTACAAATCATCTCCTTCTTCAAGTTGGGTCCTAGGAACTCAAAATTTCAGAGTATTAAAGCCTGTCAGTGGTCTCCTCCAAGTAGTGATTTCACTCTTTTCTGCTGTGATGGTGCTTCCATAGGCAATCCAGGTGCTGCAGGTTTTGGGATTGTTGTTAGGGATCATTTATGTCAAGTTATTGGTACTATGACTGGTGGCTTTGGTACAACAACAAACTATATTGCTGAAGTATATGCAGTTATGTGTACAGCTGAACTTGCTGTGTTTTGGAAATGTCAAAGAATCATCATCATGTCAGATTTTCAATCTGTTATTAAAAACAGCAAATTCCATGGTTCCTTAAAACTAGGTTGATAAAGGCTCTCAAACAATTGGAAGAAATCAGGTTTGAACACTGCTTCCGGAAAGCTAATTTCTCTGCTGATACAACAACCAAAAGAGGTGCTCTCTTGTTAGCAGGAGAAAGACAATGTCATATGGGGAGGCCAGATTTTCTCAAAAGAATTGCAACGCCTGGTGTTGAGTACTTTAGATTTTGCTAAAAAATTGTATAGCTTGAGGAAACTTTTCTCCTGTTTTAGCTTTGTGTAAGTTTTCATTTCTTGTAACTTGACTCTTTATTAATCAATACAATTGTGTGATTCAGAAAAAAAAAAGATCCTCTTTAACCGAAACAAGTATTATGCACACCAAAGATTATGAACCCAAATCAGAAATCTTCAAAGTCTTATTTGTCTTCAAATATTCTTAGATCTCCAATAAACACCTGCACACAATCAACTTGAATCTTTTCTGATCAATCACGCACAGAACGGAGTCAGTTAACAATGGATTATCACAAGACGTCTTTAGAAGTACAAGCAGTCTAAAGATACCCGTCGAAACTTCGATCTAGTTTGAGTGAATCTTATATCAGAAGAGAAGATTCTCAAGCATAAACAAACTAGGTGCAATCAAAGTTCAAGAACCGTTAGTCAATCAAATCAATCGAAAACAAATAATAAACCGCAATTGTCTAGTTTCCCACCAACGATACTAATAGAGCTTCTCAATCCCAAAGAAGTCTTTAAACTGAGAGGCTTTAAGAGATTTCGCCTAATTAGGTTACTTTCCTCTCCGAATAAGCGGTTCCACCAGTAACAACCCAACTAGGTAGTTTTGCTGGCTCTGAGGATTAGTTTGCTAGAAATGCAAACTTTGATATTTATAGACCAAGGAAGTTTGGACACCAAGGAATTTCCAAAACCGAAAATATTCTCAAGATATGCAATATATTCCATATTCGGTTTCCATAATTCCTGGAAATGCTTTTTCGAAACATTGACTGAAAATCTATTAGAAAATCTCCAATTAGTAAATGCACATTACCAATTTTCATTTTCCAAAAATAAAATTAAAAACTTTAACTAAAAGATTCTCAACTTATTTTTCGATCCGGGATTTTCCTTTAGCTATTAAGGAATATCTTTGAACAATAAAAGATAAGCGTTACTGCACATGTTCAAAGTATGTCGACATCTTTACTTTGTAAGTCCTCTTTCATACTTACAAACATGAAACCGACTTGCCATACTTCCAAACGAGTTTAGAATTGGTTCATCTGACTTTCAAGAACTATGTGATTGATTAAGAACAATCAATCACAAATCATGGGTTTCACGGTTCTACCAAAATAAGTTTCGGTTCTACCTCCATGTGAGTATTGTGCATAGTCACACTAGCTTTCCAAAAATTCGGTTGTCTAGGTACTAGTATCGGTTCGCACATACTCATGGTAACTACTTGTATTTGCTGCACATGTCCATAGGATCGGTTCCCCTTTCACTAAAAACTTGTTGCACATGTTCATAGGATCGGTTCTCCCATCTACTAAAAACTGTTGCACCTCTTACAAGGATCGATTCCCCTTTTGTGATCGGTTGCACCTCTTCATAGGATCGGTTTCGTTTTGCCTAGAGTTGGTCATACCAATAACACTAAATCGATCATACCATCTCAGGTGATTACTTAAGATCGGTTTCACTAATAAAAGTCATACCAATACAAAAGTCAGGCATTGTGAATAGTTTTACCAAGAACATAAACAAGTCATGAGCGGTTATACTAATCACACATACTGGTAGTTCAAAAGATATGCAATGAATAACAATACCAATAAGCCTAGCGATTTCCCTTTCGGTTCACGAAACAAGTTCATGAATTTACTTCCTTTAAAATAATGTAAAACATTGTTTCTTAGGATGAAATCTTCACCTCATACCCATACATAATCACAATAGCATTCAAACGATTATGTCGATGTCTTATATACGAAGTTCAAAAGATAAGCATTATACTTCGTATTGTATTCCTTAATACTACTATAACGAGAGTGTAATCATTCATGCTTCGCAGTTATGTTTTCAATATGCACGACTTGAAAGATACGTTAGGGAATGAAACAGTTCAAGTCAAATATCACTAACCTCAAGTGGAAGGATGATGTTGTCGTTGTAGCTCCTTAATTCTTCACTTCTTCAAGTCTTCGCAATACTTTTAATGTCTCATATCCTAATACTTTCAAGCTAACCTATATGAAGTTGACTCTAGTACATAATCAAGCGATTCTTTAAATGAATTTTGATTCACTAAATATGACAAACAAACTTGACATACCAACGCTTGGCGGGTTCTACCGAGCTATGCTCTAACAAAGTGTGTGAAAAAATGGATAATTTATGGTCTGTGTGGCAGCAAGTGCATGAGGGAAGGAAAGTGCAAGAGAGAGTTTCCGGAACAGTTATCTGAATGTACCGTGCAAGGCAAGGATGCATACCCAGTTTACCAAAGGATAAATAATGGAAATAATATACCAATGCATAATAAATTCATAACGGATAACAGATTTGTGGTGCCTTACAATCCTTGGCTTCTTCAGAAATACGATTGTCACATCAATGTACAAATTTTTTCCAGTGTACAAAGTGTGAAGTATCTTTACAAGTATGTCTACAAGGGCCCAGATTGTATTTTCTTTCGAGTGCAGCCATAATCTGAGAATGAAGAGGTAGCACGTTATATCAATGCAAGATGGGTGTGTTCTCAAGAGGCAATGTAGAGAATATATAGGTTTGCAATGAACAAGATATGTCCATCAATTCAACGATTGTAGTTGCATCTTTCCAAACAAAATAGTGTCATATTATACGAGCATCAAGCAGTTGATGAGGTCTTTGAAAAGTCGAGGGTACCCAAATACACCACAATCTTAAACTTTTCCACCTATAAGTCCTCTTACCGAAAGTGATTGTCTATGGACTGAGTCGAGACAATACAACGAATCAGTATGCATACTTTGTGTGATCGTCTATGGATACTAAATTGATGTAGTATTAATTTTGCGGTAAATAAGAATTCGTTTCTCGGACTTGAAAAGATTTTTAAAACAAAAATATATACAAAATTTGTCATAGGATCAAGAGATACTAGGACTCAGGATTCCACCAATTCTTATACTCATGCGAATCAACTATTAATTCTAGACAATTATAGCTTATAATGATAACAAATATCGACTCTTTTCTTTGCGAAAAAATAGATTTTTTAAAGTATTAGATGTAAATCATAAGCATTATGCATCAAGAGTTCCTAGACTAAGCATACATCATCAGATAAAATCACAAATAATCAAGAAAAATCATAAATCAACTCATAATAGTGCAAATAGTCATAAAAGAATTAAATAGAATTACTCATGCATAAAGAATGGTTTCCTCCATCATCCCACTAATGGGGTTTAACTATTCATAATAATCATGTTCTAAAAATATATATTTGATGCTCAAAATATGATTAAAAGAGTCAAAAGTTATAAAACAATGATTATAAGACTCACAGAAGGCGTCCATAAAGAAACGATATAACTAAACTGTTGTAAATGAACGATAGAACCTGAGCACTGTAAACAACGACACTTCCTTTCCGCTGCTGGAACTGTTGAAGAACGACTGTCTTTAAGTGTCCGTTCTTCGTGTTCTTGAAGCTTTTTAATGGCAGCAGCAGCAGCTGGTGAACCTTGCTGCTGGTTCCATTTTCTCGCTCCTCCTAGCTCTGGATCGACCCCAAACTCTTGATAACCCTCTATCAGCTCCCAAGGGTCCCTTTTATACCCAACAGGCGCAACGAATCACTCGCAATAACTCCACATAATCCTCCATTACTTGGAAAATATTTTTTTCCATTTTCTTCACTGTCATCCGAGATATGATCTTCTCCATCCCCTCTGCCTGCACATATGAGCTGTAATACTTCCATAGTTGCATAAACAATTAAGAAGATCAGATATCTTCCCCATTTAGTCCACAAAACTTCCCAAAAATTCCTCTCACAGAGAACTCGAGTGTATCTCCCCTGTTTAACTCTCGATTGAAAGTTAGCGGATTCTAGCCAAATTTAACTCATTCCAACGCTCAGAATAATCTTGTTATACTCAATAGATATGACCCAATTAATTCCATCCATTTAGTCTCTCCACAAATCCATCGAAAATCAATTTGAAAATCTGCCAGGGAGAGAATATATTTTCCCGCCAAAACCATTATTTGAATTTTTTGTTTCCCGCCAAAATTGTTCTTGATGTTTTGATCAATTGGTGATTATCCAGCCAATTCTAACTGAATTCGATCATACCACTATCTCTGTTTAGCTCAATGGAAGACACCCAATGATTTTTAGCTGTTTAGTCTCATTATAAGACCTCCAAAATCCTAACCCTAATTTGACAGCACTATTCACCCATTTTCCCTCCAAAATTCAAATATTTGAAATGTTGAAGATGGTGTCCCCCTAATCCAGTTTGGGTGTCCCTTTAGCAATTTGGGCTGAAATAGTCATTTTGGGTGGAAATTGTAATTTTTCTGGGTTCTTCCAGGACATTTCTGGGATGTTTCTGGTGCACTTATGGGGTACTTCCGGTGCGCTATCAACGGAGCTCCAAACACCGCATTTTAAACCAGTTTCGCCTCAAAAGATTATTTTTCCAAAAACACCTATAAATAAATAAAACACTATAATAAGTATAAAAATGAGCACTAACAGTATAAACAAATGAGATATATTAGACACATAAATGTGTCTATCAAATACCCCCAAACTTATTATTTGCTAGTCCTCGAGCAAAACTAATATGGAAAATAAAATCCTAACTCACTAGGTGTCCCTAGTGACCGAGTTAATCTCGGGAGGGTTTACCAGAGGTGTACCCACAAAACCAATACTCCAGACCCTAGCTATATATGTCGAACCTTGGAAGGCACTAAAGAATATCCTTGGTTGGCTTACAATCACTGACTACAGGAGGAAGTACCCTGATGCGAAATTCCAATTGTTGTACACGAGTTTACACTCAAGCATACTAAATTCATATAAAGTGACAGAGCTCTACTCATATAGTTGCACTATGGACATCATATTCGGAGTCAAACAATCTAAGTGTGATTACTTTATAATAGGTTCGGACTTAACCAAACTCTATAGGATAACAATCAAGTAATACGGAGTTAACGTTTGTGCAATTTACTTTAAATCATAATAAAACAATTACAATGCGGAAATATAAAGTAAATGGAACAACAAGATTTTGTTAACGAGGAAACTGCAAATGCAGAAAAACCCCCGAACCTAGTCCAGAATTGAATACTCTCAGAATTAACCCGCTATACAAAATCAACACTAACTTCGGATAGTTGAGACCAAGCAACTAAACCTATAGTTCACCTAGTTTCTGCAGTATCCCTGCGCTTCCGACATTCAATAAGTGCACGCACTGGAAGAATTCCATTGGTTCGTATTTCAAACAGTAAAGGAATAACAAATCTGTTCGGCAACAACTCAGTGATATGAGTTAGACAAAGGCTCTTCTGTTTAATCCAATAAACTCCTTTGTCGGGTTCAGATCTATCTATCCAACAACTACCAAAGTAGCAGAGTTTATATTTTGCAATCAAATGTAGGATCTACCAAGATATTATATAGTGATGCCGATCTATGCAACTAATTAATCAAATCTATCAAGGATAAACCGATTATAGTTGGATCCCAGACGATCAAGTTTTGTGCACACCAAAGATTATGAAACCAATAAGAAATCTTCTTTGTCTTCAAATATTCTTAAATCTTCAATAAACACCTGCACACAACAACTTGAATCTTTTGAGATCAATCGCACACAGAACGGAGTCTGTTAACAATGGATTATCACAAGATGTCTTTAGATCTACAAACAGTTCTAAGAATCCCGTCGACACTTCGATCTAGTTTGAGTGAATCTTATATCAGAAGAGAAGGTTCTCAAGAATAAACAAACTAGGTGCAATCAAAGTTCAACAACCGTTAGTCAATCAGATCAAATCGAAAACTAATAACACTGCAATTATCTAGTTTCCCACCAACGGTACTCATGGAGATTCTTGATCGCACATAAGTCTTTAAACGAGCGGTCGTAAGAGATTTCGCCTAATTAGGGTACTTTACTCTCCGAATAGACGGCTTCACCAGTAACAACACAACAAGGTAGTTTTACTGTCTCTTAGGATAGTTTGCTCGAAATGCAAACTTGGATATTTATATACCAAAGAAGTTTAGACACCAAGGAATTTCCAAAACCGAATATTCTTAAGATATGCAATAAATTCCCAAATCAGTTTTCATGATTCCTAGAAATGCTCTGTCCAAAATTAACCAAAATCCTACTAGAAAATCTCCAATTAGTAAATGCACATTACCAATTTTTATTTTCCATAGATATGCATTTTAATTGCTGGTAATTAAAAGCATATAAAATTAACAACCTTAATTAAAGGATTCTCAACTTATTTCAGTACGTGATCTCTTTGAGTTATTAAGGAATATCTTTGAACAATAAAAGATAAGAGTTACTGATCATGTCCAAAGTATGTCAACATCTTAATTCTTTGTAAATCCTTTTTCATATTTACAATCTTGGAACCGATTATACCACACTTCCAAACAAGTTTAGAACCGGTTCATCTGATTTCCAAGAACTATGTGATTGATCAAATATCAATACACTAATCATGGGTTTACGGTTCTACCAAACACAAGGATCGTTTTACCTTGATATGGTTACTGGGACCGGTTACATCAGTTACCAGGATCGGTTACATCAGTTACCAGGACCGGTTACCATATTCTCATGGTATTACTTGTGATTGGTCACACCAGTTACCAGGATCGGTGACACCAATTACCAGGACCGGTTACACCAATTACAAGGATCAATTACAACTCTTTTGTGATCGGTCATACCAATTACAAATATCGATCGTACCATCTTAGGTGAGTACTTAGGATCGGTTGCGCTAATAAAAGTCATACCAATACATAAGTCAGGAACTATGAATAGTTTTACCAAGATACATAATAAATTATGATCGGTTGTACTAATCACACATATTGGTAATCCAAAGATATGCAATGAATAACAATACCAATAAGCCTAGCGATTTCCTTTTCGATTCACAAAACAAGTTTATGAATGTACTTCCTTTAAACGAATATAAACATTGTTTCCTAGGACGAAATCTTCACCCATACCCATACACATGATCACAATAGCATTCATACGATTATGTTGATGTCTTATATACGAAGTTCAAAAGATAAGCGTTATACTTCGTATTGTAATTCCTTAATACTATGTCTACTAGAGTATAATCATTCACAGCTTCGCAGTTATGTTTTCAATATAGCACAACTTGAAAGATACGTTGGGAATGAAACAGTTCAAGTCAAAATATTACTAACCTCAAGAGGAAGGATGATGTCGTCGATGTAGCTTGTTACTTCTTCACATTCTTCAAGTCTTCGAGTAATACTTGTATGTCTCATTATCCTAATCTTTCTAGCCTAACCTATATGAAGTTGTCTCTGGTACATAATCAAGCGACTCTTTAATTGAGTTTTGATTCACTAAAATATGACAACCAAACTTGACATACCAACGCTTGGTGGGTTCAACCGAGTTATGCTCTAACATCCTTGGCAAATGAAAGGAATTCCAAAACGATGTTGACTGAGTATTTTGTTACAAATGCATGTGATCCTATGGCTAGGAAATTATTGTATCGGAAGTTTCCTGAACATTACAAATGGGATAAAGAAACCATGAAATGGCAGAGAAGAAGAACAAAGGGTCATTGGTAGGGTATATTTTGTACCACCTATTTCAGCTGAAAGGTTTTTTCTGGGGCTCATACTTATGCATGTTAGGAGTGCCACTTGAAAAGTCAAGGGTCTAACAACCACACCTAATATTTTGTTTAGGCAATCTGTATGGACTAACTCCAATATATTTCCAAGAGAATCAATTAGACAGTCAGATTCAATCAAGGAAAATGCATCCAAAAATTATATCTCAATTTCTCAAATCAATCTGCAGTCGAACAGATAGAAATCTGTGAGCCGGATTAATAAGAGAAATAACTTGGACGACACCAAAGACTAATGTTCAAGTGTCAATCAATTTATATCAATAACCAAAGGTTGGATGATAGACGCATTTATGTGTCTAATATAGCTCATTTGTATATATTGTTAGTACTCGATATTGTACTTATTTGGTTATTTTATGTATTTGTAGGTGTTTTTGGAAAATAATCTCTTGCGGCGAATTTGGCTAAAAATGTGGTATCTGGACCTCCGTTGATAACGTACCGGAAGCGCCTCAGAAGTGTACCGGAAGTATCCCAGAAATACCCCGGAGGAACCCCGAAAAAAGTGCGGAAAATGCCTCAGAGGACACTTGCTATACGGACCCTTGATTTTGGATAAGGGGTAACCTAATTACTAAGGGGTGACCTATTTCCAGGCAGCTGCTAAAGGGAGAACAGCACAGGATAAGGGCACCCACCTTCTTCACGTTTTGAATTAAAAAAATGGCGGGAAAATGCATGCAGCGTCTGGCAGATTTGAAGATCGAATTTTGGACGTGATTTTAGGAGATTCAATTGCTGTATTTGGTACGTATGGACTCTGCATGACTAAACAGGCCTGATACAATCAATTGGACCCAACCAATTGGGCTGGAATGGCCGGGAGACGTAATCAAAGTTCAAACAGGACACGTACTCTCTGTTCAAGTTTCAAAGATTTGTGAGAGATATTTGGGAGAGTTTGACGCTGGAAATTAATGTATTTAGTCTTGTTCACGTCTTAAGAAGAGTTTGGTACCTATTTTATAGCTAACAGACGCGTACAAACACTGAAGAGGTGATTATTCTCTCAACAGCGCCGAGAAGAAAAAGAAAAGAAAAAGTCGGATTCAGTAGAGATTTTTGGGGATTAAAAGACTATATAAGAGAGGGTTCAAGTCATAGAAGGGTTAGAAACCTTTAGGAGAGAGTTTAGAGTCGATGAGAGCCTAGGAGAAGCAATTATAGAGGAGACAACGCTGCTGCTGCTGCTGCCATTAAAGCTTCTGAAGAACACGAAGAACAGACTCGCAGAGTCAGTCGTTCTTCAGCAGACTTATTTTCATACCACTGTCGTTGTTTCACAGCAGTAGATAGTTATCGTTTACAGCAGTCTTAAATTACCATACTCTTTTGTAACAGTGGTGCTGTAACACCACTACAGCGTTGCTAATTCCTATTTCATCATATAATCATCAATAAAAACATCTATTTTAGCCATGAATTTATCTTGTGAGTGTGTTTTTGGGATGAGGAGCTAAACCCATTAGCCGAGACGACGGAGGAAGCCATTGGTAATTTATTGGTATAATTCTAATTTTTATATTTATTTGCAATATTATTATTTGATTATTTGCACGAATTAAAATTGAATTAATAGTTTTTATTGAGTAATTGTGAATTGACTTGATGAAGCATGCTGGTTTTTAGTAACTTTTGATGTTTTATACTTTTTAATTACAATTATTACTTCAAAAACTTATTTGAGGCAAATATTAGAATTGATTTTAAAGATAAAATTGCATAAGAACTATTTAGAGTTTACTATTAAAATGGTCATTGGTGGAATCCTAGTCTTGGTGTTTTTCTCCAAAACTTTGAATTATTTTATTTAGTTGCCTGTTTAATTTAAATCTATAAAAATTGTTTTCTTCACAAGTCTGAAAAGACCCAGTTTTTACCACTACTACAATCACTTTTGATAAACCATCAAATTTTTGGCGCCGCTGCCGGGGACCTGTGTTTAGTTAGCATTTTTTTTAGATTTTTTTTTTTTAGATTTTTATTATTCTTGTTCTTCTTTACGTTTTTGGTTTTTTTTGTTTTCTTGCAGATTTTTGAAGTTGGAGCGAGAGATAAATTTGCCAAAGCTTGTGGTGATTTACTTAAAGTTTGGGAGTGAAAACCAAAGCTAAAGGAGCGAAAAGAAGAAGATTTTCTTTATTTTGTTAAAAAGAGAGAAAAAAAAAGAGAGACATTTTTATTTTTGTAATTTTTTTTAGACTTTCTTTTCTTTTGTTTTTTTTATGGACTTTGGACATTAATTTTGGGACATTTTTATTTTTATTTTTAAACCCTACGGAAGGGTACCCTTAAATATAAACTGTTTGCAGGGAAGGACGACGATTACAATATCGTCTCGGCCCCTCGGGTTCGCACACGACATAGGAGTCGTGGCCCGAGTCGACTTCAGCGGTTCTTCGCCCGTCTGGTACGGGAGGTAAAATTCTAAACACCCGCGAATCTCCTGCAAGCGGGTTACTGGACTCCTTAAGGTGAATATATGCTGAGGACTTGAATATGGACTGTTTTTAAATTCCTAGTAAAGGGCAAGGACTGGACCATATAAGATAGGGGTTCGGATTTCATCACCGCTCCCTTCTTGCCCGTCTTAGGAAAACGAAACCTAAAGCGAACCTAAGCCTAAAATTTGGACTATAAAGAGACCTATAGGGTATCGATCTAAACAGGACAATCATTCGAAAAATATTGGTTACTCTTTTAAGCACACCTTGAAGTTCTTGACGGTTACTGCGAGTTGAATGCGTGACTGCGCCGCATTGGATCGGTGAGGTTTTGGGTATCAAAGCTCCACTGAGCTTCCCTCGCCTCGATTCAACTTGCTTTAACTCGGATTGATTCCAGAGGGGTTTGCTTAAATTGTAATGAATTCCCTTTCGAAGGATTAGAAGCTGGTCTAGAAACAATCTAAGTGTAGCCATCATGCTTGTTGTTTGCTAGAAATCTTTAGGTTTGTTGTGGTAAAGTCGAGTCAGCCTGCTGTGTGTTTGCTAGAACCTTCCTGTTAGGATTTTTATTTCTTTTTGAATTCTTTTTAGTGTATGCCCGATTTTGTTAGGGCTTGGAAAAGAGATACTCTAGGTCGATTGATTAGCGAAAAACCTAGTAGTTCTTCTGATTTAAGCAGGGAGCTCGAAGATTCTTCTTTTGAGAGCCCTGTTTTTGGAAACTTCTGTTTTGAGAATCTGTCTCTTTGTGAGGATAGTACCCCTAGTACTTCTGTTGTGCCAGCGATGGCAACCTTGAAAGATTACATGTTCCCAACTAGGACCAACCGAGCTTCATGCATTAAATTGCCAGCCACTACGGCTAATTTCGAGATAAAACCTAGTATTCTTCAAATGATCCCTATATTCTTAGGAAAAGATGATGAGAACCCTTATTTTCATATTAGGGACTTTGAGGAAATCTGTGGGACAATTAGGATAAAGGACCTTACTGATGAAGTCTTGAAACTTAAAATTTTTCCCTTTTCCTTGAGAGATAAAGCCAAGACCTGGCTTAATAACCTACTGTCTGAATCCATAGAAACATGGCAGGAACTTATCGCTGCCTTCTATATGAAATTCTACCCTAAGCATAAAACTGCAGCTGTTAGGCAGAAAATTAGTGCTAGTGTGCAACAAGAGGGAGAGTCTCTGTATAGGTTTTTAGAGCGATTCAATGATCTCCTATCTCAGTGTCCTCACCATGGATTTGATAATATGAAACTTGTACAGATTATTTATGATGGTTTAGACTATTCGACCAAAGCCATGGTTGAGTCTATGTGCGCTAGTGAGTTCACTAGTAAAAATGCTGATGATGCTTTTACCTTCTTAGGAGCTATCGCTGAAAGATCCCAACAGTGGGAATCTTGTGTTGAACCCCCTAAAAGACTCTTGGTCAATAGAAGTAGCACCAATATGGTAGATACGAGTTTTGCGTCAGATGCTAAGTTTGCTGCTTTATCCAGAAGGTTAGAAGCTTTAGAAATGGGTCAGTCTAAAAATAGGTCCCTTGTTGAACCTAATAGAGCCTCTCAAGTCTCTAGTTGTGGAATAGAGCCCGATAATTCATTTTGGGAAGGTCAAGTTAGTGAAGAACAAGACCATGCCGTCTATAACAACTCTAGGTTTGAGAACAGTCAGAAGTTTGACCCATACTCAGAAACCTACAACCCTGGTTGGAGAAACCATCCTAATTTCTCTTGGTCTAAGGGCCAGAGTCAAGGCCAGTCTAGCAACTCTCAGCCTCCCCCAGGTTTTGGTTTTAAGAATTCTTCAGGTCAAACCCAGTTTCAGAACACTTCTGAGAAAAAGATCTCTACCTTAGAAGAAACTCTCACTATGTTAGCAAATAACCATGAAATGCTATCAAAGAACCACCTTAGCTTTCAACAAGAAACTAGGAAAGAGTTGAAGAATAATTCTCAGAGTCTTTCCAAATTAGAACTTCAAGTAGGACAAATAGCTAAGTTTATAAGTGAGAGAGAAAATGGAAGGTTCCCTAGTCATACTGATCCTAACCCCTAGAGGAGAGAAATCGTACAATCATGTGAATGCTGTCACAACCCTAAGAAGTGGAAAGAAAGTTGACAACAAGGTCGCCATACCTGATAGTGAACATGCTGTAGTTCACCCTGCTGAGCCAGAAAATGAGGAGACTGATAGAGTCTCCAAAGAGACCAATGAGAGTCCTGTTGAGCCTCACTTTGTTCCCAGAGCCCCGTTTCCCCAGCTGCTAGTTCCGACTAAGAGGGAGTCCAACTTTAATGATATATTGGAGGTTTTTAAGCAGGTTAATATCAACCTTCCATTATTAGATGCAATTAGACAGATTCCCTCTTATGCCAAGTTCCTTAAGGACTTGTGTACGCGAAAGCGTAAGCTCAGTGTCCATAAGAAAGCCTTCATAGCTAGTCATGTGAGTTCTATTATTCAGAATACCACTACTCCTAAGTATAAAGACCCAGGGTCCCCTACCATTTCTTGTACAATAGGTAAGTATCGTGTTGAGAAAGCGTTGCTTGACTTAGGAGCCAGTGTGAACTTACTGCCATACCATGTGTACCTCAAGCTAGGACTTGGTGAGATGAAACCTACCCAGATAACACTCCAGTTAGCTGATAGGTCCGTTAAAATCCCACGTGGTGTGATCGAGGATGTTCTTATTGAGGTCGAAAAGTTTATTTATCCAGTGGATTTCGTGGTCCTAGATACCCAACCTGTCCCCGACCCAGAGAACCAAATACCTGTGATTTTAGGTCGCCCATTCTTAGCTACGTCTAATGCGATCATAAACTGTCGAAATGGTATCATGAATCTATCTTTTGGTAATATGACTATTGAGCTGAATATTTTTAATGTAAACAAGCTACATTCTGAGCTAGATAGCACATGTATTGAAGAGGTGAACATGATAGGAACCTTAGTTCAGGAGTCATTACCAAACATCGTATCGGAAAATACATTGGAGAGTTGTTTATCCCATTTTATCCTGGATTTCGACGATAATAGTAACATTGAACAAGTTAATGCTCTGTTGGATTCTGTTCCTATGTTAGATATTGATATATGGAAAAATAGGTTCGAACCATTACTAGCTTCCGAGTCTATCTTAATACCTTATTTAAAAGAGCCTCATGAGTTGGAGTCTAATTATACATTTTTAGGCCCACCCGAGTCTTTCCCTGTGATTATAGCTTCCGATTTGGATAGTGATCAGGAAAGTAGGCCAGAGACCGTGCTTCAAGAAAATAAGGAAGCCTTAGAGTGGACCATAGAAGATATGAAGCAAGCTGAGGATGAACCACCTGATTATGACTTAGAGAAATCAATTGACCTTTTTCAAGAACCCGATGGTCTAGAAATTAGGAACATTGTGACTAGTCATTGTAGAGGCACCCAAAATTCTAAGTTTGGGGGTAGAGAACTAGAAGAATCTCTTGAGTATTTTAAGGACTGGGAAGATCCGGAAATTCAAGCAATAATGAGAGGTTTGTGTGAGAGTAGTGAAAACCCTAAGTTTGGGGCTAGTAATGATTCTTGTGATCGTCAATTATCCCCATTAGAAGTCCCTAACTTGGGACTCGAGCCTAGTGAGGTATTCCATGAGTCTATTCAGACTCCACAACCCGATCCTCCTGATAATGTCCAGGAAAAAATCCATATATTAGAGACCCGTTTTTCGGATGAAGCTGTTTGCCGAGACACTCATATGAAGCCCAAGTGGGCCCTCCAGATAAATCCAGTTGTCTTGCGAGAAACTTTAGATCAGGTTGTGCTCTTTCTGCTCATTTTTCTGATCTTGACCATTTGTCTCCTATTAGTGGCAGTTCTATTTGGTCTTATGGACCCACAATTGTTTCGACTATTGGTATACGACTTTGGAAGGTGAAAATTCTTTTTGAGGTATTTGATGTCTAGCTAATGACTATAAATTTAGCATTTACTGGGAGGCTCCCGCGTTCATGTGATACGGTAATATCCTTCCTTATTTCTTTTCCCTCCAGTGGTAATAGTTTCTCCTTGTTCATGCTTTTAATTTCATCTTTAGAACATTGAGGACAATGTAAGATTTAAGTTTGGGGGTGGGGAAGAAACACTTTTTGTAACCTTTTTGCAATAAATAAACTCCAGAGCCTAGAAATTTATGCCTATTGAGGATTGCACTAACTAATCTAAGTGGATGGAAGCATTTTGATTGTAGGAGTTTGAGGAACCAATCTGATTAAATGGCAACATCTAAAGAGTCTATTCATAAAAGCACAGAGCTCAGGTGTTAGAAATAACATGATAGTTTCACCATATCTCGTTGAGTCCTTTTCACTTCTATTTTTTTTTGTTTTTAAACTATGTTTCTCTAAGTGATAGGTGGGGCCCACGATTCAAGTTGTTACCAATGTTAGGGTGAATTAGAGTGATTGAGATACCATGAAAAAAAAAAAGAGTTGAAAAAGAAAAAGAGATGAAAAAAAAAGGATGAAAAAAAAATGGTAGTTACCAAAAAGAAAAAAAAAAGAAAAAAAAGAAAGAAAAAAAATTGAGACCAGACCATTTGACCAAAAGGAATAAATTCAATAAAGTCGACCACTGGTACCCTTGTATATGCCAGTTGTGTTGACCTAGAGTTAGGTTATCGACCACTGGTACCCTTGTATATGCCAGTGTGTTGATATTAGTCAGACTAGTATCTCAATTCATTAGGATAGGTTCATTTTGGCGGAGGCCTTCAGACAGATATGGGAAACGCCGTTCACTTAGTAAACATCAAAACCATCTATGTTTTCTATATCCATCTTCTTGATCTATCCATGTGATTAGTTTTGACTCCGAATATGATGTCCATAGTGCAACTATCTGAGTAGAGCTCTGTCACTTTATATGAATTTTAGTATGCTTGAGTGCAAACTCGTGTACAGCAATTGGAATTTCGCATCAGGGTACTTCTTCCTGTAGTCAATAAGTATGTCAACCAAGGAGATTCTTTAGTGCCTTCCAAGGTTCTGCGTAGATAGCTAAGGTCTGGAGTACAGGTTTTGTGGGTACACCTCTGGTAAACCCACCCGAGACTATAACTCGGCCACTAGGGCCACCTAGGGGTTTAAAGGCTTATTGCATACGCTAAATGCAATCGACGATGCCTGCGACAGTGAGTTAGGATTTTATTTTGTAGTTTTGATTTGCTCGAGGACTAGCAAATAATAAGTTTGGGGGTATTTGATAGACGCATTTATGTGTCTAATATATCTCAATTGTATATAGTGTTAGTGCTCGATTCTATACTTATTTGGTTATTTTATTTATTTGTAGGTGTTTTTGGAGAAATAAGCTTTTACGGCGAAATTGGCTAAAAAATGGTTTTTGCGCTCGTGGGAGAAAACTACTATACGGACTCTCACATTGGATAAGGGGCAACCTAATTACTAAGGGGTGACCCATTTCCAGGCATCTGTTAAAGGGACACCAGAACTGGATAGGGGGAGGTCTTCTTCAAATTTCAAATACTGGTTTTGGCGGGAAAGGCCATGCATTTCGCTGTTGATTTTTGATCCGATTGTTGGAGCTGTTTTAGGGAGATTAAACACCGGAAATTGATTGGGCTGGACGTGATATGGATATAAAATTCTAGTATGGATGATTTCATGGGCTTAATTGGGCTAGAATATCCGGGAGAAGCAATCAAAGTTAAAACAGAGAGACGTGTCCTGTTGTGCACTTTCAAAGATTTTTGAGAGATTTATGGAGGAATTTGACGATGGATTAACATGTACACGGTCTTATTCAAGTCTAGGGAAGAGTTTGGTAGCTATTTTATAGCTAACAACACGTGAAAAAGCTCAACAGAAGGGATTATTCTCTCAACAGCGCAGAGAAGAAAAAGTCGGAATTTATACGAGTTATTTGGGATTTGAGGGCTATATAAGAGTGGTTTCAAGTCATAGAAAAGTTTAGAGAGAAAGAGGAGAGAGTTCAGAGCCGAAACGAGGAAGATACCATTGATTGTTGCTGCTGCTGCTGCGAGGAGGAAGAACGTGAAGAACAGACTCTCCAAAGCCGTCGTTTATCAACAGTGACATCGACTGTCACTTGTGGGTCGTAGTTCTTCAACGACAACAGCACTTAAGCTTTGTCGTTGATTCTGGACGCCTTCTGTGGGTCGCAAAATTCTGTTTTACATCATTTTCTTGTCTTTCTCTTCATTGTAAAACACTTTTGAGCATCAATGAAATATTTTGAGAGGTTTTCCAACATTATGAGCAGCTAAATTCTTGGTGATTGAGGCAATGGAGGATCTATTCACTCATGATTGATTGGTAAATTCTTTTTATAATTTCTTAATTATTTATTTTATTTAATTCACTTGGATCAATAAAAAAAGAGATAAAAATGGTTTTCTTAATTAGTTGTGAATCAGTTTGATGTTTTATGCTTAGAATTAATTCTTTGATAAATCATGCTTAAGGATTACAATTTAATATTTGGACACCTTATAGATTAATAAGTGATTTAATGGAAAAAGAGCTAGATAATAATTATGAAATATTTTTGTAACCAATCAACTTGAAGTAATAGAGAATCCGGAGCCTTAGTCCATTTTAAATCTTGACATCACTCTTTGAAAATTAATTTGCTTTATTTTTATTAAATCAAAAAAAAAAAAAGGTTACCTTCACAAGTTCGAAAAGAACCCCTTTTACCACTATCTACAATCACTATTTGAAAACTATCAAATTTTTGGCGCCGCTGCCGGGGAACTGCGCTCTCGGTGGACCGGTCCTTTTGTGGTCCGTACTGTTTTTCCTCATGGAGCTGTTGAAATCGAGACACTGGATGGTAGTAGTTCTTCAAAGGTTAACGGTCAGCGATTGAAGCCCTTTTTAGAGCCTTTTCCTACAAGTGATGTTGAGGAGGTCCCTCTGGAGGACCCTGTTTACCATTGATTGACCATCGAGGTGATTTGTATGTTGTATAATTTCTATATTCAGTTTTTGGTTTCACTTCACTCAGGTACTATCTTTCCGAACTCTCTCTTTACTATTTCCTCATGTTACTTATATTCTTGGTACTGTTCTTTCATGAGAAACATTGAGGACAATGTTAGATTTAAGTTTGGGGGTGGGGAAGAAACTTTTTGTTAGCTTTTAGTTGCAATAAATAAATAAACTCCAGAGCCTAGAAATTTATGCCTATTGAGGATTGCACTAACTAATCTAAGTGGATGGAAGCATTTTGATTGTAGGAGTTTGAGGAACCAATCTGATTAGATGGAAACATCTAAAGAGTCTATTCATAAAAGCACAGAGCTCAGGTGTTAGAAATAACATGATAGTTTCACCATATCTCGTTGAGTCCTTTTCACTTCTATTTTTATTTTATTTTGTTTTTAAACTATGTTTCTCTAAGTGATACGTGGGGCCCACGATTCAAGTTGTTACCAATGCTAGGGTGAATTAGAGTGATTGAGATACCATGAAAAAAAAAAAAGTTGAAAAAAAGTTGAAAAAAAGTTGAAAAAAAAAGAAAGAAAGAAATTGAGACCAGACCATTTGACCAAAAGGAATAAATTCAATAAAGTCGACCACTGGTACCCTTGTATATGCCAGTTGTGTTGACCTAGAGTTAGGTTATCGACCACTGGTACCCTTGTATATGTCAGTGTGTTGATATTAGTCAGACTAGTATCTCAATCCATTAGGATAGGTTCATTTTGGCGGAGGCCTTCAGACAGATATGGGAAACGTCGTTCACTTAGTAAACATCAAAACCATCTATGTTTTCTATATCCATCTTCTTGATCTATCCATGTGATTAGTTTTGACTCCGAATATGATGTCCATAGTGCAACTATCTGAGTAGAGCTCTGTCACTTTATATGAATTTTAGTATGCTTGAGTGCAAACTCGTGTACAATAATTGGAATTTCGCATCAGGGTAATTCTTCCTGTAGTCAATAAGTATGCCAACCAAGGAGATTCTTTAGTGCCTTCCAAGGTTTTGCGTAGATAGCTAAGGTCTGGAGTACAGGTTTTGTGGGTACACCTCTGGTAAACCCACCCGAGACTATAACTCGGCCACTAGGGCCACCTAGGGGTTTAAAGGCTTATTGCATACGCTAAATGCAATCGACGATGCCTGCGACAGTGAGTTAGGATTTTATTTTGTAGTTTTGATTTGCTCGAGGACTAGCAAATAATAAGTTTGGGGGTATTTGATAGACGCATTTATGTGTCTAATATAGCTCATTTGTATATATTGTTAGTACTCGATATTGTACTTATTTGGTTATTTTATGTATTTGTAGGTGTTTTTGGAAAATAATCTCTTGCGGCGAATTTGGCTAAAAATGTGGTATCTGGACCTCCGTTGATAACGTACCGGAAGCGCCTCAGAAGTGTACCGGAAGTATCCCAGAAATACCCCGGAGGAACCCCGAAAAAAGTGCGGAAAATGCCTCAGAGGACACTTGCTATACGGACCCTTGATTTTGGATAAGGGGTAACCTAATTACTAAGGGGTGACCTATTTCCAGGCAGCTGCTAAAGGGAGAACATCACAGGATAAGGGCACCCACCTTCTTCACGTTTTGAATTAAAAAAATGGCGGGAAAATGCATGCAGCGTCTGGCAGATTTGAAGATCGAATTTTGGACGTGATTTTAGGAGATTCAATTGCTGTATTTGGTACGTATGGACTCTGCATGACTAATCAGGCCTGATACAATCAATTGGACCCAACCACTTGGGCTGGAATGGCCGGGAGAAGTAATCAAAGTTCAAACAGGACACGTACTTTCTGTTCAAGTTTCAAAGATTTGTGAGAGATATTTGGGAGAGTTTGACGCTGGAAATTAATGTATTTAGTCTTGTTCACGTCTTAAGAAGAGTTTGGTACCTATTTTATAGCTAACAGACGCGTACAAACACTGAAGAGGTGATTATTCTCTCAACAGCGCCGAGAAGAAAAAGAAAAGAAAAAGTCGGATTCAGTAGAGATTTTTGGGGATTAAAAGACTATATAAGAGTTGGTTCAAGTCATAGAAAAGTTTAGAAACCTTTAGGAGAGAGTTTAGAGTCGATGAGAGCCTAAGAGAAGCAATTATAGAGGAGACAACGCTGCTGCTGCTGCTGCCATTAAAGCTTCTGAAGAACACGAAGAACAGACTCGCAGAGTCAGTCGTTCTTCAGCAGACTTATTTTCATACCACTGTCGTTGTTTCACATCAGTAGATAGTTATCGTTTACAGCAGTCTTAAATTACCATACTCTTTTGTAACAGTGGTGCTGTAACACTACTACAGCGTTGCAAATTCCTTTTTCATCTTATATTCATCAATAAGAACACCTATTTTAGCCATGAATTTATCTTGTGAGTGTGTTTTTGGGATGAGGAGCTAAACCCATTAGCCAAGGCGACGGAGGAAGCCATTGGTCCTTATTTATGGTATAATTCTAACTTTATTATTTATTTGCAATATTATTACATGATTATTTGCATGGAATTTTAATTGAAAAATTGATTTTTATTGAATAATTGTGATTCATTTTGATGGAGCATGCTTAGTTTAAGACTCTTGATGTTTCATGCTTGGTGTTTACATTTATTACTTCAAAAATCTACAAAAGGCATAATATTAGAATCACTCTAAAAGAAAAATTGCATGAATATTAATTATTAGAATTTATCAAATAATGGGTCAATGGTGGAATCCAAGTCTTGGTGTTTTTCTCTAAAGGTTTGAACTATTTTATTTATTTGTTTGTTTAATTTAAATCTAAAAAAAATTGTTTTCTTCACAAGTCTGAAAAGACCCCTTTTTACCACCACTACTACAATCACTATTTGATAAACCATCAAATTTTTGGCGCCGCTGCCGGGGACCTGTGTTTAGTTAGCATTTTTTTTAGATTTTTTTTTTTTTTTAGATTTTTATTATTCTTGTTCTTCTTTACGTTTTTGGTTTTTTTTGTTTTCTTGCAGATTTTTGAAGTTGGAGCGAGAGATAAATTTGCCAAAGCTTGTGGTGATTTACTTAAAGTTTGGGAGTGAAAACCAAAGCTAAAGGAGCGAAAAGAAGAAGATTTTCTTTATTTTGTTAAAAAGAGAGAAAAAAAAAAGAGAGACATTTTTATTTTTGTAATTTTTTTTAGACTTTCTTTTCTTTTGTTTTTTTTATGGACTTTGGACATTAATTTTGGGACATTTTTATTTTTATTTTTAAACCCTACGGAAGGGTACCCTTAAATATAAACTGTTTGCAGGGAAGGACGACGATTACAATATCGTCTCGGCCCCTCGGGTTCGCACACGACATAGGAGTCGTGGCCCGAGTCGACTTCAGCGGTTCTTCGCCCGTCTGGTACGGGAGGTAAAATTCTAAACACCCGCGAATCTCCTGCAAGCGGGTTACTGGACTCCTTAAGGTGAATATATGCTGAGGACTTGAATATGGACTGTTTTTAAATTCCTAGTAAAGGGCAAGGACTGGACCATATAAGATAGGGGTTCGGATTTCATCACCGCTCCCTTCTTGCCCGTCTTAGGAAAACGAAACCTAACGCGAACCTAAGCCTAAAATTTGGACTATAAAGAGACCTATAGGGTATCGAGCTTAACAGGACAATCATTCGAAAAATATTGGTTACTCTTTTAAGCACACCTTGAAGTTCTTGACGGTTACTGCGAGTTGAATGCGTGACTGCGCCGCATTGGATCGGTGAGGTTTTGGGTATCAAAGCTCCACTGAGCTTCCCTCGCCTCGATTCAACTTGCTTTAACTCGGATTGATTCCAGAGGGGTTTGCTTAAATTGTAACGAATTCCCTTTCGAAGGATTAGAAGCTGGTCTAGAAACAATCTAAGTGGAGCCATCATGCTTGTTGTTTGCTAGAAATCTTTAGGTTTGCTGTGGTAAAGTCGAGTCAGCCTGCTGTGTGTTTGCTAGAACCTTCCTGTTAGGATTTTTATTTCTTTTTGAATTCTTTTTAGTGTATGCCCGATTTTGTTAGGGCTTGGAAAAGAGATACTCTAGGTCGATTGATTAGCGAAAAACCTAGTAGTTCTTCTGATTTAAGCAGGGAGCTCGAAGATTCTTCTTTTGAGAGCCCTGTTTTTGGAAACTTCTGTTTTGAGAATCTGTCTCTTTGTGAGGATAGTACTCCTAGTACTTCTGTTGTGCCAGCGATGGCAACCTTGAAAGATTACATGTTCCCAACTAGGACCAACCGAGCTTCATGCATTAAATTGCCAGCCACTACGGCTAATTTCGAGATAAAACCTAGTATTCTTCAAATGATCCCTATATTCTTAGGAAAAGATGATGAGAACCCTTATTTTCATATTAGGGACTTTGAGGAAATCTGTGGGACAATTAGGATAAAGGACCTTACTGATGAAGTCTTGAAACTTAAAATGTTTCCCTTTTCCTTGAGAGATAAAGCCAAGACCTGGCTTAATAACCTACTGTCTGAATCCATAGAAACATGGCAGGAACTTATCGCTGCCTTCTATATGAAATTCTACCCTAAGCATAAAACTGCAGCTGTTAGGCAGAAAATTAGTGCTAGTGTGCAACAAGAGGGAGAGTCTCTGTATAGGTTTTTAGAGCGATTCAATGATCTCCTATCTCAGTGTCCTCACCATGGATTTGATAATATGAAACTTGTACAGATTATTTATGATGGTTTAGACTATTCGACCAAAGCCATGGTTGAGTCTATGTGCGCTGGTGAGTTCACTAGTAAAAATGCTGATGATGCTTTTACCTTCTTAGGAGCTATCGTATGGTAGCGAAACAAGATATTGTGGAATCGCAAACGATGAGACGAAGATGTTTGTGACTACTTTTTATCTTACCTATCGGAGATTGAAACTCGAGCAAATATTAGAGAAGATAGTACTCAATACAATATAACAAAGTAATATCAGAACGCGCAACTACAAAGAAAATAGTTGGCCCTGGCTTCATAATCCCAATAAAGTCTTCAAGTCGTTAACCTATAATGGTTTTAGAAAAAACCTAGGTTAAAGGAGAATCGACTCTAGTCGCAACTAGTATCACACAAGAGGTGTGGGGATTAGGTTTCCCAGTTGCTAGAGTTCTCCCTTATATAGTCTTCAAATCAGGGTTTGCAACCAATGTTACCTTGGTAACAAAACATTCAATATTCACCGTTAGATGAAAACCTGATTAGAGTCAAGCTAATATCTTTCAACTGTTAGATCGAACTTAGCTTGTTATACACAAATGAAATGTGCCTTCATTTATATATGGGTAACCGTACCTAAACGTGTACACTTGGTTGGCTTAACAATAGTTAACCGAAGTTAGCCATATGAACACTTTCATTTCAACCTTTTTCATCTTTATCACAACTAGTTCAAATGACTCAAATGGAAATAGTTATAGAGTTGTTCAATTGTTTATATCATCATAAAAGTATACAAGACACAATTGAAGCAAAATTGATTTTGATTCACTCGAATCAATTCATGAACATTATAGCCACGGTTTGCAAAAGATTGCATTCCATATTATATAAATGTATTTGTTCACGAATAAACCTATTTTAGAACTTAACCCACTTCAAGTATGCAAACGGGTACGCATACTTAGAGTTCCGAACTTGGTCTGTCTGCCAGTATGCGAACGGGTACGCATACTGTCGTTCACGACCGAACTCAGTTGAATTAGTATGCAAACGGATACACATACTAAATTCCCGGACTTCAACTTTTAAGCCAGTACGCATACGAGTATGCATACTAAGTTCCCGAACTTCAACTGTTAAACCAGTACGCATACGAGTATGCATACTATGGTTCCCGGACTTGGAATAACTTGCAACAGTTAGCATACAAGTATGCATACTGTGCCATATCCTATCAATGGTTAATATTTCTAAACTCCCATTTCAATCATTAAAACATTCTTGGAAGACGAGAATAACTGTCTCACACAAACTATTAGCTTCAAAGCAATTTTCAAGTGATCAATAAATCAATACGAAACATTCTGCGTCTACATCAAATGACTGTCTCACACAAATCATGTAAGATGTTACCAGGAGATTTTCACATGATCATCTTTTGACTTTCGTAAAGAATAAAAGATGAACTTGGCTAAAGCGAAAGCTTACCAACACATATTTCGAGAAATATGTAAGCGAGTTAAACTCAGCTCGAAATATCAAATGTGTATAAAATAAAGTCTACATAGTTATACGACTTTTGTCTCAATAGGAGATAGAATAGAAATAGACTTCTGAGTGATAGATGAGTTCAAGTCTCCACATACCTTTTGTTGATGAAGTATCACAAGCTTCCCTTAGTAGTTCTTCGTCTTCAATCGATGAACGTCGTGAAGTCTAAAGCTCAACTACACATTCTATCCTAATCCGAGACATAGCTATAAGTAGACTAGAAATCAATACTTACAGTTTTGACAACTAAACTTGACAAACAAGATTGAGATATCAACACTTGCGAGTTCGACCGAGAAGTGCTCTAAAAATCTGCCCCTTTGTCAATTTTAGTGACAAAACTATCAATACATATGGATTACAAAATAAATAAAATTATGTAGCTTCTCATCTAAATACTTGATTTCCTTGGTTCTTCAACATTACTCGAAATCTTCGTCACTTCCAAGTACTCCAGTGATTATGAACGTGTTCAACTCAGCATCATAGTTGTTAAAGATTTGTAGCCATAACAATAAGAAAACCATTGTTCTCAATTATTTTTAGACAGTGTCATAGTATTATTACACATCATCAAAGTTCAATTGTATCACAACTTTGACAATAATACTACGGTGATATGTATCACTCCCCCTTAGTCAATACTTCATCTCACAATGAAAACCACTCCCCCTTACATAATGATCCGTAAACCATATGTATTTGTAGTGTGAACTACAAAATAATTCTCCCTCTTTTTGTCAATATAAATTGGAAAAGGTACGAAAACTAGCGGGATCAGAGTGAAATTCTCATAGAGATACTTCATGACTAAAAGAGAATATATCAACTTTGTTTTGATGATTTCACATAGTCGAAACTTAGTGTATTCATCAAGGAGTTTTATAAAGATACAAGAAAACTCCTACGATATTCCACAGCCGCACACCCCACAAAGATTTGGTAATTAAGCACAAGTTCAATTAAGAACTCTCCCCCATAAAATGTCATTCCCGAAAGAACAACAAGAGCGACCTTACTTTTGCAAGAAAAGAAGGATTTCTTTGGACATTAAAAAATTACATGAAACATGAATTTGTATCCAGAATACTCAATTAAATTAACCACAAGAGATCCCATGATTAATTTAATCGGAAATGCTCAACATAAGAAAACTTAAGGAGCCGCACAGTACTTTCACATAGAAGTGGATCAGGAAAGGATCAATACTGCGGATTATTCAAAGATTCATTATATTTTTCATCAATATTTGCATAATGATATCATTGACTTAATCTTTCCAATTCAAAAGTTCATTCTGTTTTCCATCAATATTTGCATAATGACACAATAGACTTAACTGTTGACATATATGGGACAATCATAGTTCACGGACTTAAAAACTCATATCCCATAACATTATTTGCAATATATAAAACCAATAAAGATTAATAATGCAAAATCATCTTCCAAATAAACTTTAGATTTTAAATAAATAAATCTAAAAACATTGCAAGATGAAAATCGTTGGCAATAGCAATGTTGTTAGAGCATTACTCGGTCGAACTCGCATGCGTTGCTATCTCAAGCATGTTTTTCAATGTTAGTGATCAAAAATATAAGTCTTGATTTCTAGCCTACATATCTAAAGGTCTCGGACTAGGATAAAAAGTGTAGTTGAGCTCAAGAACTCCATGACAATGATTATACAAGACGAAGGACTACTCAAGGAACTGGTGGATCTTCATCGACTAAAAGGTATGCGGAGACTTGAACTTATCTGTCACTCAAAAGTCTATCTATTCTATCTCCTACTCTTGAGACAAAAGTCGTTTTGATATATAGACTTTAATTATGCACATTTGCTATTTCGAGCCGAGTTTATCTCGCCTATCTATTTCTCGAAATATGTGTTGGTAAGCTTTCGCTTTAGCCGAATTCATCTTTACCTAGTGACGAAAGTCATGTTATGTTTCAATCACTTTGAAAATTGCTCTGACAAAAAATGGTCTGTGAATAACGGCTATATCCGTCCTCTGGGAATATTTCAATGATTGAAATGAGAGTTTAGATTACATAACCATTGGTAGGATATAATCATTGTTGTGGAAACACATATATGTATAAGTCCTTATTCCTTGAACCAAAGTTTGCGAACTTTGTTGATCAAGAGAAATGGAAGTGGCGTGAGCCAAGTCCGTGAAACAAGTTCGCGAACTCATTCCGCGAACTGGCGGAAGTTCTCAACCCGAGAATTTTTGCTGGAGTTTGTGAACTCCTTCCATGAGCTTAAGTCCGCAAACCCAGTCCGCGAACTTGAGCAGGTTTTATCTAAAACCTGTTGTTCTTGAACTCATGTTTATTTAAACTAAGGAATGCTTTTGGAAACCGTGGCTATAAAGTTCATGAACCAATTCGAGTGAATCAAACCGTTTTTGCTTCGATTGTGTCTTGTGTAGTTACGTAAGATTTCCTTGCAATTGAACAACTCTCTAACTAGTTCATTTGAGTCATTTGAACTAGTTATGGTGAAGAAGAATATGGTTGATATTAAAGTAATCATATGGCTAACCATTTGGTTAACTATTGTTGAACCAACAAATGTTAATGTTTGGGAACGGTTCTTAAACCCAAAATTGGACATTTCATTTGTGTGTAACAAGCTAAGTTTTCGATCCAACGGTTGGGAAATATTAGCTTGAATCTAATCAGGTTTTCATCTAACGGTGAATATTGAATGCTTTGTTACCAAGCTAACATTGATTGCAGGGTTTGAAAACTATATAAGGGAGAACTCTAGCAACTGGGAAACCTAATCCCCACACCTTACGTGTGATACTAGTTGCATAGCTAGAGTCGATTCTCCTTTAACCTTTGGTTTCTTCTTCTAAACCAGGTTAACGACTTAAAGACTTCATTGGGATTGTGAAGCCAGACCGATACTACTTTTCTTGTAGTTGTGTGATCTGATCTTGCATCTTCTATCGCTACGAGTACGATTGTAATAATTGGCTCGAGATTTTATATCTCCGATAGTCAAGATAGAAAAGTAATCACAAACACTTTGTCTCATCGTTTGTGATTCCACAATATTTTTTTCCCTGCGTCGATTAAGATTATTGTGAGGTGATCAATAATACTTGGCTGTTCTTCGGGAATATAAGACCAGTTTATTGATTGGTTCATGTTCACCTTGATTTATCAAAAGACGGAACAAAACTCGTAGGTATACGGGAGATGGATTTATCTATTACCATATACTTTTCTGCGTGATACAGATTTGTTTATTAAAGTCTTTGACTTCGGGTCGTAACAACTCTTAGTTGTGGGTGAGATCAGATAAGGGAATCAAGAACGTAGCATCCTGCTGGGATCAGAGGCGTAGGAGCATAATTGTACCTTGGATCATTGTGAGATTGATTGGGGTTCAACTACAGTCCAGACCGAAGTTAATTTGTAGTAGGCTAGTGTATGTAGCGGCTTAATACATTGTGTGTTCAATCTAGACTAGGTCCCGGGGTTTTTCTGCATTTGCGGTTTCCTCGTTAACAAAATTCTGGTGTCTGTGTTATTTCTTTTCCGCATTATATTTTGTTATATAATTGAAATATCACAGGTTGTGCGTTGTTCAATCAATTAGAATATCCGACCTTTTGGTTGTTGATTTAAATTGATTGACACTTGGATATTGGTCTTTGGTACCATCCAAGTTATCTCTCTAGTATTTGATAAAGACTGGCATATTTCTATTTGCTTGAGTATATATCAAATCGAGAGATTGAGATATAAACTCTTTGATATATTTTTTATCTAGATTGAGTCTGATTGTCTAGTTGATTCTCTGGAAAGTATATTGGAGTTTGTCCATACAGATTGTTAATCGAAATATTGGGTTTGGTTGTTATACCCCCACTTTTTTAATTGGTATCAGAGCAGGCAAACACGTTTAAGACCTTACAAGTCTGTGTTTGTAGCGATCTGACTCTATGGACAGAGGTGCTATCTCTATTAACGTAGCACCAGTCTTCGATGGCTCTAATTACTTATGGTGGAAAATTGTTATGCGAGCTTTTCTTCAAGCGCGGGATTTTCAATCATGGGAATATGTAGTTAATGGGTATGATCCTCCCGTTGTGGCAGTTGGAGATGTAAACGTTCCCAAACCTATTGGCGAATACAGCCAGCCCTGCTGAGATACTTGCTGCAAAGCAAAACTCCGACGGTTTAAATGCGATCATACATGCCATTACCCCAAATCTTCAGCACCATGTGACTAATTGCACTAAGTAGCAAGAAGCTTGGGATATCTTGGAAACCGTATTCGAAGGTAACTCCGGTGAAAAGGAAGCTAGGCTTCAAAACCTTAATTCCGATTGGGAAAACCTTCATATGGCAGATGAAGAAACATTTGATGATTTTAATCACAAAGTGTCTGAAATTGTTAATGCATCCTTTGCATTGGGTAAGACTATTCCTGAAAAGGACATTGTGATGAAAATTCTCAGATCGCTGCCATCCAGATATGATTCTAAGAAGCATTCCATAGTTGAGGGAAATAACCTTGATAATCTCTCCAGAAATACGCTGGTTGGGAAGCCTAAGATCTTTGATCACGAATATTCATCCAAAACTAAGGATGTTGCGTTCAAAGCACAAAAGGACACTAAATTACTTGATAAGAGTAAAAAAGTGTATATCTCTGAAGATGATCACTCTGAGACAGATTCATCGGATGAAGATCTTGACAAGTCAGTCTCGATGATCATAAGACAGTTTAGGGATCTTCTGTTGAAGAGAAGTAAACGGTTCTCCAGAGATAAGCCTAAGGCATCAGTTAAACCTCATAATCGTATTCCTCCTAAAAACAGGGAAACATATGAGACTGATGATGAGGATATGCCTCAGTGCTTTAAGTGTAAAGGATTTGGTCATTTGCAAACGAGTGTCCAAATCGTAGAAAATACACTGGGAACAAAGGTCTTGCTGCAACTCTTGATGAAATGTCTGACAGTTATGATTCTAATGAAGACGAGAAATCAAGTGTTGCACTTCTTGGTGAAAATATTGATTTTGATAACTGTAGCAATATTTACATCAATCTCAATATTCTTTCAGAAGATAATCCAACTAATCTGGAAGAAAATATTGACCCATTTCTTGGAAACTCAGTTTGTAATGTTTCAGGTTCCACCATGTGTCTAGCTGCATGCACATCTCATAAGAATGATTTATATCCTAGTTTGACGTGTTCGTATTGTTCTCTAAAGGGTCATGAACTTTCAAGGTGTTACAAGTACAAACACCAATTGAGGCACGCCAACAAACTTCAACGAAGAAGAAATCATTTAGCAAGGAAGCTTAAACTTTCTCAGAAGACCGCTGAGGTATGTAGGATCTTATCTTCGTCTAAGAAGTTAGTTTCCAAGGACAAACCAATACCATTAGAGAATAAAGTATGGTCGAGTCGGTCTGATAGACAGAAGTCTGAGGATTCCTCTCAAGAGGAAAATGGTGGACAAATTGGTGTTCACCGCAACGCAACTTGATTGTGTTGATTTGGAAATATTGTCTCATGTGCATGATCAAAAGAGACAATGATTTTGTACCTCTCAGGCTTTAGGAAAAGTTTTCTTTCTTCTTTTATTAGTTTTTTGTTCTTCCTGTCTATCAAAGGAGGGTTATTATCGACAATTCCACTTTTTATAGGGTTGTGAGTTGGTCGTGTGCGAACCTGTTTAAGGTTTTGAAACCCTACATTCCTTTTTCCTTCCTCAAAACCTCTTTTTATCTCAAGACTACTTGTTGAGTTCAATTTGTGATTTCCTCTGACAAAACCATACGTTATGGATACTCCAAGCATGATGTCTTCTGATTAGGGCTGTTCATGGTCGGTTTTGGTTCGGTTTCTAGCCAACCAAAACCGAAACCAATACTATCGGTTTCGAAAAATCTAAATCAAACCAATCCATTAACCATTGGTTCGGTTTCCAAATGGTTCCAGCCGGTTTCGGTTTGTCCCAGTGGTTTTTGGTTAACCAATAGTTATGTCAAACGACTCAAACAAAAAAAATACACAAATTTACAGATAAAAAAATCGTAGCTGCCGATAGTATTGGTTTACACAAATTTACAGACAAAAAAAAATCAAGAATAGTTAAAGCTTACTCTAAATCTAGAGATCAAAAGAAGATATATAATATATCTTAATTTAGTTATTGACAAACAAAAAAGAATGAAGAAGGGAAGAAGAAAGTCAAGTAGCAGTAGTTAGGGGTGGAGAAGGGAGGCGATTGAGAGAAGGATAAAGATAAAGAGGGAGAGTATCATAATGAAATATTAGATTTACGGTTTCTATTTATCCTCGAATCAGCGGGTAGAATCTAATACTTGTAAATCAAGGTAGAAACTAAGTATAAAAATTAATCGGTTTTCCAATGGTTTTTGGTTCGGTTTTAGAGGTCAAATCAAACCTAAACCAACACTATCGGTTTTCCACTTTCTACACCATAACCAATCCATTAGTAAATGGTTCGGTTTGGTTTCTTCCTAATTGGTCTGATTCGGTCCGGTTCCAGCGGAAAACCGAAACCATGTTCAACCCTACTTCTGATGGAAAAGATGTTAATGTGATTGTTAAGCCATCAATCATGAAGAAAAAAGAAAAATCTCCATCATATCCTACCTTGAAAAGAAAAAGAAGGAATGTGAGGAAGCCAAGAGACGTTCCTTCAAACTCTCGGAAGTTTTCTGGTGTTCTTGAAGAGTTGAAGGAGATGCGAAAGGAGATTCAACAAATAAAGGCTTTTGTGTATAAGACTCATGAGATTCAGAAGACCCTGGTTCGACAACATCAGCCGAGAAGGTTTATTGATATAAACTCCTACCTTAATGAACCTTATGTCCCAATGGATGTTGACGACAAGGATTTCGGGGACGATAAAGAATTCTTCAAAGGTCTTATTGTCTAGTAAATATTCTATTTTTCTTGTTTTTATTAGAATAATAACTAGAGCTTGGAATAGCCATTATTGTGATTACACATAGCTATGTCCAACGTTTTCATCTTCATGTTTTTGGATTTATTGGTTTAAATTCTAAACTTGTTTGGAAGATGATTTTTGCAGTATTAATCTTTATGGTTTTATATATTTCAATATTGTTATGGGATGTGTGTATTTACGTACGTGAACTTGACCATCCCATATCTTGTCAAAAGTAAAGACTTTCGTAAGTCGATACGAATGTATTGATAAAAGAATGAATGTACTTTTGACAAATACAAAAGTTAAGCCTATATTGTCAATTATTTATGGAAGATAGGTTAAAATATTTTATTTTCAAGGATTATGTCTATTGTATGTCATTGTGCAAATAGTGATGGAAAGTAGAATGAATCCTTGTGTATTCCGCAGTAATTGATCTTCCCTGATCCATATTTTATGTATTACTGTGAGGCTCCGTAAAGTGTCTTATGTTGAGCATTAAACAACCAAGTTGATTATTTTTTGATTAGCTATGTTGTTGTTCCGTGAGGTACTTTATGTCGAGCATTTTCAACTAAGTTAATTATCTTGTTTGATTATTTAGTTGTTGCTCCGTCAGTTTTCTTATGTCGAGCATGACCAATTAAATTGATTACTTTTGTGATTAGTTTGGTTGTGTATTTCAATTAGATTAATTATGGGTTCTCTTGTGATTAATATAATTGTATTTTTTAAGTCTCCATAAGTTCACTTATGTTTGAGCATTTTTCGATTAAATTAATCATGGGTTCTCTTTTGGTTAATTTAATTGCACTTTTTGGATTCAAATTCATACTTGTATGTGATTTGTTATGTCCAAAGAAATTATCTTTTCTTTCGAAATTAAGGTCGCTCTTGTTGTTCTTTCGGGAATGATATTTAATGGGGTAGAGTTCTTTTGAAATTGTGCTTAATTGTTATATCTTTGTGGAGAGTGCGGCTATGGAATATTATAGGGGTTATCTTATATCTTTATAAACTCCTTGTTGAATGCATTTAGCTTCGGCTTTATGATTGCATCTAAAGAACAAGTTGATATTTTTGCTTTCTTTTGGTCAAGAAATGTCTCTTTCGGAAATTTAATTAGGATCCCGTTCTTGTACCTTTGCCAATTTTATTGACAAAAAGGGGAAGAATTAATATGTAGTTCACACTACAAATACATATGGTTTTCAGATCATTATGTAAGGGGGAGTGGTTTCCATGTGATATGGAGTATTGACTAAGGGGGAGTGATACATATCTCCATAGTATTGTTGTTGAAGTTGTGATACAATTGGACTTTGACGTTGTGTAATGATACTATGACACTGTATAACAATGATTGAGAACTATTGTTTTCTTGTTGTTATAGCTACGGATTTTCAACAACGATGATGCTAAACTTACAACCTTTGGGATCATTGGAGTACTTGGAAGTGACGAAGATTTCGAGTAATTTTGAAGATTAGGCATGTGGAATAGGAGCTACAAAAGTTAATTTATTTATTTTTTGTATTCCATATGTATTAATAGTTTTTTCACTAAAATTGACAAAGGGGGAGATTGTTAGAGCATTGCTCGGTCGAACTTGCATGCGTTGCTATCTCAAGCATGTTTGTCAATGTTAGTGATCAAAACTATAAGTCTTGATTTCTAGCCTACATAGATAAAGGTCTCGGACTAGGATAGAAAATGTATTTGAGCTCAAGACTCAATGGCAATCATAATGCAAGACGAAGGACTACTCAAGGAACTGGTGGATCTTTCATCGACTAAAATGTATGTGGAGACTTGAACTAGTCTGTCACTCAAAAGTCTATCTATTCTATCTCCTACTCTTGATACAAATGTCGTGTTCATATATAGACTTTCATTATACACATTTGATATTTCGAGCCGATTCTAACTCGCCTATCTGTTTCTCGAAATATGTGTTGGTAAGATTTCGCTTTTTCCAAATTCATCTTTACCTAGTGACCAATGTCATGTTATATTTCAATCACTTTGAAAATTGCTCTGACGAAAAATGGTTTGTTAGTAACGGCTACATAACATCCTCTGAGAATGTTTCAATTATTGAGATGAGAGTTTAGATTATATAACCATTGGTAGGTGGTAAGTTCATAATTCATATGATTTTAGTGTCCATTCCATACTTGTGTTAGCTATTATTCTTGCATGTATTCGTATTATTACCATTGCTTTCTATTTTTTGTCTCTATTAGGTGAATAATCCAAAAAGGAGCTACAAAGTGCTGAAAAGATCTAAGAAGATAAGTATCCCAAGTATCCAAGCGCCCAAGTCCAAGAGAAGTGGAAGAAGTGCGACGAAAAGGAGCAAAACGCTCATAATCAAGACTCAGGCCAAAAACCGATCTTAACTCATTCAAATTAAGTATTTCTCAGCACCATCTTGAAGAGAGTTGAAAGATAAAAAGAATGCAAAAATAATGAGGACGTTCCGAGTTCGGATGAAGAAGTTGTGGCCAAAACAATTTTCATTGAATACCAAAGACAGTGAAGTCCGCGAACTGGGTTTGCGAACCGAGTTCGCAGATTTATTTCCGAAAATATCTGCTGAAATTTGAAGTTTGCGGACTGGGTACGCGAACTTATCAAATGGGAAACATGTATTCACACCTTGGAAGGCCTAAGGGCACGTTTGGAGTCGTTATGTCATATTTTCGGGTCGGGTTCCTAAACCTAACTAAATACTTGGAGACCAAGCAATGTAAACCTATAAAAAGGTATTAGGTTATGTAAAAATATCAACGAATCTCATATCACAAGTTTTACATCAAAAACCTAGGGTTTACCCCTTTAGGGGGAAACCACCATTCTTCATCTTCTTTGTAATATGAGTAGCTAAATCCTTTGTTTATTAAGAATGAATTCAATGTTCTAAGTGTAGTTGCAGGAAATCCTACACTACACCCCTCATATGATTTCATTATTAATCAACTCATTTTTAGGTTTATACTCTTAATTTTATTGATCAATCTTTGAATGTTCTTACAAGAAAAGATAAAGAAATCAAGAATGATCTCTGCTCTCGACTTTATCTCTCCTATTTACTTGTTTCTTACTCAAAAAAGATCTCTCTCTCTTTACAACTTGAACGACTATTTATAAGGAAATACATAGTGGATGACAGCTAATCTGTCTTCGGATATAATCTGCGACATTCTCGCAACCTTACAAATGTTAATTTCGCAAGCTCTCTAATTTTCGAAGGACTTTCATATATTTCTCGTGATCTTAGCTGACGTCATTTATTTTATTCTTCCTGAAATTGTTCTGCGACGCTGTTGTATTGTGTTGTTGATAATTTCGCTGAAATATTATCGTTGCTTGATTCTGATCCTACATCTTGCCTCTTCTCATATCTTCTCTGCAAAGTAGAGAATGATGTGAGAAATGCCGCAGCTGTTCATCTTTTCATATTCTGCATTTATCACACGTATTCTTTCTTCCATTTGTTTCTTGACACGTCTTCTGTAACCGCTGCTTTTCAACCGCTCACGTCTTTTCGTCTTAATGGTATTTATTTCTTCGAGTAAAAAAAATATCCTTTATATACTCTTCTTACTCTTCTTTCCACTTTTCTTTTTTACTTTCTCTTCTATTTTTATTTTCTCATCTCTGCAACTCTGTTATTCTTCTGCAAGTTCTGCTGCTGTAATTTTTTCCCCCTTCAATCTTCTTACTTTTTATTCATTCCCATACTCTATATTCAAATATGGCTCCAAGTGGTCATATACATGAGAAGAGTTTAAAAGATGTCCAAAAAGATCTTGCTGATAAAGGTTTCACACTCTCCACCATTCCTGGTGAAAATGCCAAATCAATTCTTTCTGTCAAACTTTTCTCTGATCAGTATTGTGATGATCAATCAGTCATAATTTTGCTAGGTCAGATTCTCGCAGGTCTCCCTATTCCTCTTTATAACCCAGATCTTCCTTTATTTTATGAAATTCTCGCTCACTCGGGATTCTCGCGAGCTATCTTCCAACTGAGTGGGGACTGCATCCGTCTGATGCTAGAATTCGCTACCCGTGGTTCTGGTAAAGGATCTCTATACTCCAAAGAACTTAGGGATCCTAAATTCGCAGACTTAGAGATAATTGCTGAGAAATACACAGTAGCGAGTTTCTTTGAGAACTATGAACTGATCTCCATGAAGAAAGAGAATACTCGCTGGGGTATTCGCTTAAAAAGGAAAGATAACATTGATGAAGCCAAAATTCTCATGCAAGATATTGACTGGCATTCTGGTAAAAACACAACTCCTCACCAATCCAAAGATGATAAATGGTGTGTTTTTCCTTTAATGCTAAAAGGACCCTACATTGCTGGGTCAAATGTTCTTCCTGCGAATCTCGCTGCTTATCAACCTTGGGTTTTCTCTTGGCCCGAGAAGGAGAAAGAGGTATGTTTCTTCCCATTTAACTCACTTTATATTTATTTATTGATTTTTATTATTCTGTTCGCTAACTCTTGCGACATTCCGCAGATCCAAAAGCTGAAAGATAGTTATAACAGGACTGGGAAAGCTAATACTCTGTTAGCTCTTCGCTCATACACATATGAGGTAAGAAATTTTCTCTTATGATTTTAAATTTTCTTCAATTTTCTCTTATGATTTTAAACAGTATATTGTTGCTTCCATGCTTCCATTTCTTATTTCTATTTGTGTGTGAAGATTATTGCTGAAGTAGAAGAATCTTCCGATGTTGCGAAGACTGGTGATAAAGGTAAAGGTGCTCTTCGCAGCGAAAAATCAACTGGTCCTCCTCCAAAGAAAAGGAAAGTTTGTTCTTCTTCTCCTTAAAATATCCCTCCTCACGAAAATTCCGAAAGTGACAAGGGTGATGAGGACAATGATGATCTTGCTGCAAGTGAAGATTCTCCACCTGAATCTTCTATGGCTAAGATCTATGGCCTCTTTTATGATTCTCTACAAGGAATGGGAGATAGCCAATTCGCAAATACCTGCAAAGCTCTCTCTACCCTTTGTGATGTCCCTTTACTGTATGGTGATAGCTCTCTTCGTGGAGTTTCTAGATCAGTGACTCCCGACTTCTTGCATTCTCTCAATAGTCCGGTATACTTTTATCCTTTTACTTCTTCATTGTTATAACTCAAAATTTCTTTCTATATTAATATTTTTTTATATTTTCTCGCAGGCTGGAAAAGCTTCTTTTGTTGTTGCCTCAGATCTAGAGAGAAGACGCGAAAATCTTGAGAAGAAGAATCTTCAATTTCGCAAAAAGAATGAAGAATTGGAAGCTGAAGTTAAAGGTCTTCGCGAGAAAAATAGACAATTAGAAATTGATTCTTCCCCATTTAAGATCAAAATATCTAGTCTTTAGCAAGCTAATAATCATCTTGACGGTATGTTACTTTTCTCTTTTCCCTTTATTCATTCATCCTGTTGTTTTATCTTATTCAAATGATCCTTTTTGCAGACATTTATGGTCTTTCTGATGAAGCTACCCTTCTTCGTTCATTTCCTAATGCCTTGGATAATGATACCCTTCTTGAGCGTCTTAACAATTCCTTAAATAGCTTCTCAAATGATATAATTTCATCTCTTTCTCTAAATGAGCTTAGATCAAAATTTCGCCTCTTAGAAATTGACCATAGATCTAGTTTAGGCTTAGCCAACCGATTTAAGCGTCTCCTTCTTGATTCTAAAGAGAAAACCAATGAGTTAAGAACCAAAACTAGCGGTCTCATAGATGATAAGGATCACATCTCTGATCAAGGTGCCAAGGCTTTGGCGAAATTCCAAGAGGATCTTCTTGTAGTTCAATTTGAACGAGATGAAGCTAACCGCAAGAACATCGAACTCTGCGAAAGGGAAAATCAAATTCGTTCTCGTCTTCTTATAAGTAGTGAGGATGAATTTGTTTGGGCTGCGAAAATCTTAGATGATGCTAGAAAAGATTTAGGTGTGAATGTTAGTCTCCAAGTTGAGCATACAACCTTGATTAGAGATATGATTTCTGACAGAGAAGGTTACTAACTGCTATTCTTTACTAATCTTTTGCTTCTTATGAATTCTCATCAAGTTAATAATTGATTGTCTTTTGCTCGCAGATTCTGAAAATAGATATCGTGAAAAGATTGAAGAACTCGAAGCTGAAAAGGAGGAACTCGCAAAGAATCTTTCTTCTCGCAACGACAAGTATTCTAGATTAAAGAATCAAATCAAGATCATTGTTGCGAATTTTAAGAATGATGCTATGCATTTTCACAATCAAACTATCCAAATGGTTTGTGACGATCATAATATCCCACATTCTGATTATCCTTGTCTCTTGGAAAAAATCCCACAGAATACTCCCAGTTTGATTATCTCTGATAGCGAAACTGACGATGAAGAATCTGATAGTGATGGAGGTTCTGATGGTGATGAAGATTCTGACGCAGACGAATAAGGGAACAAGTCTGATGAAGATAATGAAGGATTAACTAAGAAGTAGTCTTTATTTCTATCTTTGATTCTTTGTAATACTTGTACATTTATTTCTTCTTTCTGTATATTTGTGTTTCTTTCATTTTGACCTGCATTAATTAAAACAATTCTTCTTTGCAATACAGTTAATCAATATAATCATTAATTCTTGAATCTTTGAGTACATCTATCATATGGAGACAAATAACATTTTCTAATTTCATGCATTCCCATACTTGCCTCTGTTATTTGAATCCAAATGAGAGATTTCATAAAAATTTTCTTATTTTATGTCTTAATTTCGCGGTTAATTATGTATAACTTCGAAATCTTATGCAAAGTGAATTTTGTTTCTTTTCAAAATCTCATTCCTGTGTGGTCTTATTTTTCCTTCCTAATTAAAGGTCTTATTATGCCACCTCTTGTTATTGCGACAAAATCGCAGGACGTCCTTGCACTTTCATGCAAAAACCCATTGATCTTGCCTTAACTTTTTCTTTTGTATTATGGATTCTTCAGGAATGTTGCGACAATATGACAGGCCTAAATATTTTTGCGAAAATGAAGCCCCATGACATTGCCGTCTTGCGACGAAATCGCAGGACGTCTTCGCACTTTCATGCGAAAACCCATTGATCTCGTCTTATCCTTTTCTTTTGTATTATTGCCTCTTCAGGATTGTTGCACAAATATGACAAGCCTTAATATCCTTGCGAATAAAAAGCCTCATGACATTTGCGTCTTAAGACACTTATCATCTCCCTAATGGAGGGTGTCGCCCTTATCTCCCCCCTGGTTGCCCCTTCAAGGAGACGTACTTCTACCATACAAGGTTAGCTTCTCCCATCCAGTCTTAACAACAACCAGTTGTTTTCGCAACCTCTTATCCCTTTTACCTATAGGGATTATGGTTACGAGACTGCACCCTAAGTGGGGTTTTCTTCAGGCCGAGTGCAGTATAAGCCAAGACTTGTCAAGAATGGCAAAGTACGCTTCAAACGCTCTCTGGCACTCTTGACTCAACCGTGTACCTCGGCGCCTTGATCAGATCTGCATTCCTTGGGAGAGTCCTTATTACCTTAGTCTCCCAACCTAAGTCATATGCTTAAGCTGAGAATCCAAGGTGCCTCTCCCGGATGGGCTTCATTGACCCCAAATCTCCATGACTCAGGTTCCGGTGGCGGTGTAGCCTTTCCCTGAGCCATGCAACAGGTACCCCCTTATATGACGTACTTTAGGTCTTACATTTTCCTCTTGCGAAATTGTATTCGCGAACTAGGGTGTACGCCATAAAGGTTCGCCTCTTTCTCTTTTGTCATTTTTCTCTAATTATTTTCTGTAAAATTCATTATCTCTGCGAGAGTCTCGCAAATCATCATATTGTATCTGAATTTCGCAATCTCAATTTTGCCATTCAATCAAATGTATTTTTGAGAATTTTGCTTATTGCGAGAGTATCGCAACAACTTAATCATTCATACATTTCTTGTTTTTATTACCTTTGTCATCCTCTGCTTCTTTATTATTTTCTGCTACTGCTTCCTTAGTAGTGGTATGTTCATCATTTTTATTCTCATCTAGCATTAATTTCGCAACATATCTTCTTCTTTACTTTCGATTGCATCCACCATCAACCTCTCACTTCTTTGTGTATCTTTGATTTTGTATCGCCAGTTTTCCTTCTTGTTTGCTCTTCCTTCACAAGATTCTATCTCAGTTTCGTAACACCTCTTTCCTTCAACCCAATATCCCTTTATGATTCCTACACCACTGGGGTGAGGGATCTTGATGCACTGGTGGAAAGTTGAAGCTACACCTAGAATCCCATGTAACCAAGGTCGACCAATTAACGCATTGTAGGGTGATTCTACATCAGCGACATATAATAAGATTTCAGAAGATATTCCCTTCAATGGAATTCGCATAGTAACCTCCCCTTTAGGCTTGTTAGAAGTACCATTAAAACCATATATCTTATATGTTGATGGTATAAGATCATCATCTCTTCCACCCATGGTTTTATAAGTATGATAAAATAAGATGTTCACAGAGCTTCCAGTATCGATTAGAATTCTATTGATTGCCCATGAATCTTCAGCTTCATTATCCTCATCTTCTTTCGGTTTTGGATTAATTTCTAATTTTACTACCAATGGATTGTCATGCACCTCTTCTCATTCGGGAATTTCTTCTGCCGTAAAAGAAATGATCTGTTTCTGCCATTCCTCTAGTGGCGAGATTTTAGCAATATTCATAATTTCTCTTCCATCATTATCTCTTGCGAACACTCTACTCAAAACATTATCATGAAAATCTTCAGTTGTCTTATATGAATGTACGATAGAGTGACATAATAGATTTTTTGCTTTTGCACCAAATTCTATGAAGAATGTTTCTTTCTTTTTCATCGTATTCACTTTGTGATGCTCTGGTAGTAGTGGTTGAGATTGTGGATGTCCTACCAGAAAGTCGTTTAGTTTTCCTTGATCTATCATTCTCAAAATAATTCTTTTTACATTTCTGCAATTATTTTTTGTATGTCCATGAAAATGATGATAAGAACAAAACTCATGGCTTCTGTGATTTGGAGGTGGTTCCGTTCCCATGTTCCATGGTGTTGGTATATTTTCCATCAAGCTTATAGCTTCCCATATCTTCTCCACACTTGCATTTAGAGGTGGCATCTTGATTTCTTCCCACACTACCTTGTGACCTCCTTGTCCTCTATTATAGTTTTGTCTTTGATCTCCATAAGTTTTATGCGGTTGATCGAGCCTTTGAATCTTGTTATTTCCACCACGATTGTAGAAATTTCTTTCTCTTTCATACTCTTCTTGATCTCGGCTTCCCATAGCCACCAGTTTCTGTTTATTGTTACTTGTCACCTTCTCTTGTTGTACTTGCGAAGTATTCGCCACTGTGTTTATTAGCTTGGGTAATAAGCTTGCATTCGTTGTTTGTGAGCTGGTGTTCGCAACTGGATATGATTCCATTTCATTTTGCCTTTCCTCTAGAGCAATGTATTCTTATTGAAGTTCTCGCAATTCAGTCATTGTGATCGTATTCTTGACTCTGAAAATTTGGACATACAATAGGTTTGTTGCAAACATAGCATTGAAAAATGATAATATAAGATATCTCTCATCTACACGGCCAGCCATTTCGCTACACATAGTTCTCCATCTTTTAGTCAGGTGTTTCAAACTTTCGCCAATCCTTTGTTTTAATCCAAACACATCTTCTATACCAGGTCGCGAGGAATTATTACTTATATATCCCCCCAATAATGTAGTCTGCAAATGATTGAAGGAGGTTATTGTGTTCTTTGGTATACCTTCAAACCATTTTAACGCCTCTCATGTTAAGCTGGATGCGAAATATTTGCACAATACGGCATCATGATTTTCCCATTGTAACATGCACCTCACATAGGCTTTAATGTGTTGAATTGCACAAGTTGTTCCATCAAAAATGCTGGTTAATGCGGGCAAATTGCATTTCGGTGGTATTCCTCCTAATTGTACTTCCCTTGTAAATGGAGTTTTCGCAGCTTCTTTTATTGCTTCATCCAATTGTCTTCTTCCTACTTCTCCTCTATTATTTAACATTCCTCTCATTTCTTATAATTCTTTCAAGATTTGTTTATTTACACCTGAATCTTGATCCATTGGTCTTTTTAATTTCGCCTCTCTTCTTCTGCGTTCATGTCTATCTTCTCTCCCGAAATTTTGCATTTCTTCTTCATTATCCTCATCTCGTCTTCTTCTGCGATTCTCTTCCTCATCTCTATCTTGAATTCGCATATGATGATGCCTTTCATTTCCCTCTCCATGATTTTGTTCATTTCTTATCAATTCAATTCGTTGTCTTTCAGCCATCCTCTTTACTCTATCATACCCCTCATTGAGATTACCGTTATTCCGGTTTTGTGTACGCCTTCTTTCTCGATTGTCGTGATTGTTTTGGTGAATTGTCTCCTGAAGCTCTTGTTCTTCCATTTCCGCTCTCAATCTTTCACGTTCGCAGATTAAACGTGCTTGTTCAGCATAATGTCTTTCAATTTCTTCTTCAATTGTCTGTTGATTTCTTTGAGTTTCTCTCATGTAAAATTCTTCTTCCTTCCTCTCGATTTCCTTCGCCATCTTGGTCATTTCGTCCCTGATGTTGTCCGTTCTCTTGATTTCCACCATTTTTCCCATCATCAAAAGTTTCATTTTGTGGAACGTAACGATCATCAACTCTTTCTCTATTTTCGCGATATTCTTCATTAGGATTTGATATTTCTTCTTGAATATTGTTTCCAGCATTGATTGTGGGTGAGTTTCGCCTCATTTCTCTTCTAGTCGATCTTGAATATGATTTTGTAATACTTCTCGATCTTCTATTCTGTAGTCTTATATTCTCCATCCTTAATTCGTGATTTTGCCTTGTTAAATTTGCACGTTCTTCTGCCCCAGCTCTTGTTTCTTCATGTATTCTTCGTCTCAACGTTTCTAACGCTCCAATTTCCTCATCTCCATGAATTATTCCTTCATCTGCTTCTCGATTTCTCTCTTCCTGTCTATAATTTCTGTTTTGTTGCTCTTCTTCTACTTCTTCTGCCGAATTTGATTGCCAAGTGTGTATGCTCACCCTATCATAATCTGTATTCCTCCCTTGAACTAGTGTTTGTTGAATTGGTGGTTGAATTTGATTTTCTCTATTACTTCTCATTCTAGTAGATTCTCCCATTTCACTTCTTTCTCTTCCAGCAATTCTCTTGCTTCTTCTAACAGTAGTCGGTTGTTAGAATGTATTTATTCTTCTAGACATTTCTTCAATGTTAACAATATTTCAAGAAATTATGGAAAATTCTTAATCAATCACTCTAAATTTTCACAAATCTCAATATCAATTTTCAGCTTTTTCTAGAATAATCTTCAATACCTCCCTGTTTCTAGCGCCATTATGTAGCTGCAGGAAATCCTACACTACACCCCTCATATGATTTCATTATTAATCAACTCATTTTTAGGTTTACACTCTTAATTTTATTGATCAATCTTTGAATGTTCTTACAAGAAAAGATAAAGAAATCAAGAATGATCTCTGCTCTCGACTTTCTCTCTCATATTTACTTGTTTCTTACTCAAAAAAGATCTCTCTCTCTTTACAACTTGAACGACTATTTATAAGGAAATACATAGTGGATGACAGCTAATCTGTCTTCGGGTATAATCTGTTAATTTCGCAAGCTCTCTAATTTTCGCAGGACTTTCATATATTTCTCGTGATCTTAGCTGACGTCATTTATTTTATTCTTCCTGAAATTGTTCTGCGACGCTGTTGTATTGTGTTGTTGATAATTTCGCTGAAATATTATCGTTGCGAGATTTTGATCCTACACTAAGCATGAAGCTTTATTAACAGTACAAATCTATTGAGAGTTCTTATCATCATCGTTTGTCTTTACCATATCTAGGGTTTATGAGTGATTCTTATATTGGTTTGGGAGGCCTACTAGATCAGTATATTGATTGTTCTATTGCTAGTGGAAGTTATGAGATAAGTAATTGTCGATTAACTCTCTACACAAGTAGAAATCGCGAGACCTTATAGAGGGATTCTGTGTAGTAATCGTGTGTGAAGATAACACCAGCAAGTAAACCTTGAGCTAAGAGTTTAACTACTGGGATCAACCTAATTCACAAAGCTTAAAGCGTTCGATTGGATTACACCTTGAGTGAGCTACTACTTGGTGGTTTAGTTGAATAGAATCTGATATTGGAGAGCTTCCGTATCCGTGGTAAAAGGAGTTTTGGGGATAACACTGAGCTAGCTGTTATTCCATGGTTGGTGATGAATGGTTCTTATGAACAATAGATAAGTATATTAATCCAGTTATCGCTTGGTAACGACGAAGGATTCCTTGATCATCTTTCTTTTATTATTATCTTTTTATTAATCTTAAAACCAAATCCCCCCTTTGTTATTTACTTTATCTTGCTGATCAAATAACTTATCAATTACACAGCTCTCTGTGGGAAAGATCTCTTACTAACGCTATATTACCATTTAATTAGTGGGAAATATATTTAATAATTTGTTGAGCCTACGACAGCTCATACAAATTTTGGCACCGCTGCCGGGGAGCAGTTGTAAATTGATTTGTTATTTGTTTAGCTTGTTTTTGTTTTTATATTTTCTTTTTGTTTTGAATTTCTCTTTATTGTGAGTCGTCATGTTTCCTTACGAAAATAACATGTACGGAGCACAAGATCAGATATACGACAGTGGTAATCAAAATGGATTTCAATCTCATAACAACTACCAACCATCCTATGGGTATAATCCAAACCAATCTTTTGGCTATGATCAATATCCCACTGAACCTTATGGATATTCTCATACATGTCAACAACCTTATGACGGGAATGTAAGTGAACAATCACAAGGATGGAAGGATAGTTATGTTTTTGATCAATTGTTTTCTGGTAATGTGCAGATGACAAAGATTTTTGAACTCAAAACTTATGATAGTGTAGCCAAACCCACCCATATTTCTCATATTTCACCTATTCAAAGGGAAGAGTTGCGGTCTATGTATTCTATTGTGAGTAATGATAGAAAACGTGTAAACATCAGAAAACTTTATAAGAGATACAATCAACTGAAAGAAGATGGAGCATCAGAGGAGACTCTTCAATAAATTGAAAGGGCCATAAAAATGGAATTCAAGCGTCGTTGGGATGGTGATGATTATGAGGTTGACGAAGATTCTGATGAAGATAAGCAACCTTTGGAAAGTTCTAGCAACAATGATACGATTATTCCAACCCCTGTAATAACGATCACTCGCCTATTCAAAAGGAGGAGATTGGGTATGACATATCTATTGTTATAAATGATGTAACATATTCAAACGAAGAAATTAGGAGTTGCATCAATGAACTAAATGTTTTAGGAGAGGATTCCGATTCCGATGACGAGGTTGTTCAAGAGATGAAGATTGAGAATGAAACCAAATTGATTGAAGTCGTGGAAGACCCAATTGAGCTAGATAATAATAGTTCGATAGAGGACCACGATATACTTGAGGTAAATAATTCACTGTTAATTACGAATGAGGATCCAAAACAAGGTTTGTCTAATCCTTTGTATAATTCTATATCCACTGATCCTTTATATCCAATTGGAGTAGATTCTAAAAGAGTTGTTAACCCAACTTTTAAGAAAATACCTCACTTCGGACTGGAGTTGTGTGCTTCCAAAGTTTTAACGGATTATTTTGCTTCCAAGTATCCACCACTTGATGTGTTTGATTCGAGTATTGTGCAGGTTCACCAAGCTGAGGAACCTTTTGAAGTTCCCGAATTCTATGTTCTCTATCCACTTTCGAGTGTATAAAGGACTAAGTGTGGGGGAAACTTCAATAAAGTGATAGCATCAATATTTATATTTTGTGCTAATTTTTTTGTGAAGCTATTATTTGAATTGCAGATTGTTATTTGGAAAGATTACCAAATTTTCAGATTATTGGTGTACGGACGATAACAATAACGTCGGGATTTGACGACGTTAAACCAAGCGCTGCCTGGAAGGAAACTCATCAGTTTTGTATCTTTATCCCTTTTGTTTTTAATTTTCTTAGTTTTGCATATCATATTTTTCATTCCCATCTTGAATTTTACAAGTCTTATATCCATAATGAAAGCTTGACGAAGCAATTTTCGTCCGAAAATTCTGACTGCGCAGTTGTCACGAAAACAACTCTCAAGACTTCATACGGAGTCCGATTTAAGTGGTTGACCCCAACTTTTAAAGAGGACAGACATACCTTTCTTTTACTAAAAGAAAATCTGAATTCGGAGTCTGTTAAGTTGGAGCGATAGGCCTGGACATTTGAGTTTCGGAATTTTTTCCAGAACTTTTTCAGATTGCATGTTAGTCAGTCCGGAGGCCATCAAAGTCAGACCGTTTATCGAAACACTGTGCCCTTTTGACACCTTATAGAAAAGACGTAGGCAAAAAACTTTCGGATTTTTTTCCTAGTTCCCTACCCATTTGTACAGTTTTCGAGTTTTTCAGGGCTGTTATGTCAGAAATCGGAATATTCAGTTTTGAACATTGAGGACAATATTGAGTTTAAGTGTGGGGGAGTAGTTAAGCATGTTTGGATTGCATAAAAAATATAAAAAAATAAATCATACTCTTTGATTTCTTGCATACTTGAGTCTTCATCTTTTGGAGTTAATTATGAGCTAATTAGGATGACACTCTAAACCGTTTTAGGTTGAAACAGTTCTTACGGCTATAGATTAAGTTCCATTTATTTCAATCCTTAAATATATATACGTTCATAATTGAATGCGAAACTAAGCTATGATAGTCGTTTGAAAAAGTCATCCTCGCAATTAATCATTACTGAATCACTTTCTTTTTATTTTTGCAGTTTTATGTTTCTCTAAAGTGATTTGGTGGGATCCAGATACTGTCGTGGATGTTATAGCAAGGTAATCATTGGTTGAGTTTATATTAAAAGCCCCATAAGACAATTGTCTTACACTCGTAAAGAGTAAGAGTGAGCCGAAAAAGAAAAAAAAAATTATATATAAATATGGCTCCTCTTCTTTTATCGACATTACTAATAAATGATAGGTCCGGAATTTCGGACTAATCATAGTCGATGAAAATAAAAACCATATCATCATTATATAGCAAGTCAAAAAGACTATTCATGAGGTTCTTGACACTTTGATAGCAGTATGTGTGAAACGTTGTCCCTGTCTCCGTCGCCTAAGCAAGCGCGGAGTGCAGGATCCAAGGCAACTATCATGTACTTGCTGAAAAGGAACATGCACTTAGAGTATCTAATCATGTAGTCGAGTTAAATGGGTGCTTCTCTCAACTATTGTGCTATAAATAAGAATCTTTTGACGACATTCATAAAAGTATTGTGGGTAACATCTTTCACTTTAGTCAACATTTTGCACACTTCATTTTTCTGTTTCCATTTTCTTATCTATCCATGTGATTTCAGTATGCGAGTGTTGTGACAAACGTTGCAACAAGTACAATGACTATCTTAGCGGAGTTTTGCAAACAGGTTGAATGTCACACATAAGTAATTGCTAACGTGTGATGATTGGAGTATATGTGGGATGTTTGCAGCTAAAAAACATGTGCAAGCTAATTATTTGGCTTTCTACTTTGTGTCTATCCTTAGTGGTTCTTCCAAGGCGAGAGATTGGAGTAGGTTTTGTGGGTATACCTCTTGTAAACCCTCACGAGACTATAACTCGTCCACTAGGGACACCTAGGGGTTTAAAGGCCTGTTATTCATGCTAAGAGTAACCGTTTTCTCAACGACATGGAGTTTTTGTATTTAGGATTAGTTTTATTTAGTTTGCTCGAGGACTAGCACTAGTACAGAAATGGCCTTTATCCATGCCAAATATAAATTTGCCTGTCACGCCTTTTTGGTTTTGGCGTGTCTATAGGGTATACTTCTACCCTATAGACACGCAATTTTCAATGGGCGTGTTCATATAAGTGCTTTCAGCCACGCCAGGGCTACTAGCGTGTCAAAATTTCAACCGTTTAGTCACGTTAACTTCAAATTTTTGATTGGGCGTGTTTATAGACCAGTCTATGGCCACATTAGGTATTGGGCGTGTTTATAGACCATTTTATGGTCACATTAGGGAGTTTTGGCGTGTCTAAAATGTTAGTCACGCCATTTAAGGTGTGGTTTTAAAGTTGGTTAATTAGACACGCCAGTATATGCGTGTCCATAGTATACGATTGATTGACATGCCAAATTCAAAGTGTGGCCAAAAAGTTCTTCTTTGGACACGCCGGTATATGTGTGTCCATAGTGTACAATTTGTAGACACGCCAGTATATCGTGTCCATAGTGTAGGATATATAGACACGCCAAGTTGAAAGTGTGGCCAAAAAGTTCTTCTTTGGACACGCTAGTATATGTGTGTCCATAATGTGCGTTCTAAAGACACACCGGTTTTATAGCGTGGCTAAAAAGTTTGTTTTGAAAAAAATTAATAAAAATATTTCGCCCATATTCGAACGCATGACCTCGAAGATTTAGATAACGTACCAATCCACCAATCTTCCCATCTTTAGATGTTTTTGATTAGTGTTTTGAAAATACTAGATTGGTTGAACTACTCAACATTTAAATAAACACGCAAAGTTGAAAGTGTGGCCAAAAAGTACACCCAAAACCCTCAAGACTCATTCCCTAGCTTTCTCTGGAATAGATTCTGACTTGCATGTTCTGCAAGTTATTGGGTTCTCCAAAACTATTTCTGCAAATCTTATAAACACCTATAATCAAAATTTCTTTGGTAATACGTTGCATTGGAATGCTATAAATAACTTGGGAGTCTGCAATTTGGTTTCTAAAAGATCCTACTCCTGGACTATGTGTGCTATCAAAATTTCCTCTCAGCTACCACACTGCATTTCTGGTAAGATTTTTCATTGCTCTCTCAAGCATTCATGTACTAATATGTTATTCTATCTCTATAACTTCAAAGTTTCCTATGCTACCAGTTGGAGTAGTTCATATGAATGCCCATATAAAACTATTAACCCCATAAAACAATTTCAAACCTTCAAGATAACGAGAAAATTTCCAAAGGTGTCTAGTTTTCTTTAGTTATTCCCAAAAATGTTATAAATTACCAAAAATGTTTGAATATGTACCCATTGCTTGATATTGTGTACACAATATCAAGAATCCACACCTATAATGTGTACACATTATACCTTTTTCGGAATTTTTAAAAAACTAGACATTTTTAGTAAATAACTTTCTGTAGAAAACACTTTTGGGCATAACCCCCTTTCAAATTCCCCCTGCTATTTACTATAATCACCATATCAAGCTCAAAACCAAAATTAAACACAACATCCACTCAACCAAGCATAATACAATAATCCAGAACCACATATACATCCAATTGAACATCATTGTCTTTAAAACCAACACTATCAAATCCAAAATCAGCACCACTAGCATTAATTGTTTATCCATGAGAAACATATGCAATATTCATCCAAAAAAAATTTACATGAATACTTACTTTACCATCTGGAAGGGGATGGTTGAATACTGGTCAAGCTCCTGGTGAAACCCAGAGGTCCCCACACCACTTCCAACAACCTTCTTGTTATCTCCACTCCTTTCTGGCGCAGCCCTCCTCCTTGGCACAAAATAGTTTCCCCTAGGAGGAGGCATAGGCACTACTACATCCTCAGGAATCTCATTAGAATCAGTTATCTCCCATGGTCCGAAGATTACAATATCATAAGCATCCTCTGCCAACTGTCGCATCACTGGTGCCAGCATAAAGATATTGGGGAATACTACCACATCATTGGGGAGACCATGAGTGTCATTCTCCCGAATCTTAGCTTTGCATGCAACTGGAACTGGTGCAGAATAGAACCCCTGTCTAGCACCACCACAAACCACCTGTTGCTCCCCTACAAGCACCACACCTTCATTAATCACAAACCGGCCTTTGTCAGGATGAATGGCATACACCACCCACCCTTCATCAACCCCTTGGAGTTGAGGAAGTTGAGGATCCAACGCATAAACACTGGCACTATCATGCATAACAACCCTATCCTCTTTGACTTCTCCAACACCTCCAGTACCAACTTGCATGTTTGGCTTTGGTTCCTCACTGCTGCTACTGCTTATCTCTACTACCTGTCAAATTGGAGAAATGGGGGAATCCCAATCAATAACACCATCACAGTTACTAATAAATCCAATTACAACTATGAAATTCACTTTCAACACCTTGAACCTAACGATTCTTCCATGATTATCAAAAATCAATACCTGGTTTTCTTGCATATTCATCTTAGCCTTCTTTTCCTCTGGTCTACCCATGGATTCCTGATTTGTAGACATGGCTGGGCGATCATTCAGATTTAGATATGTATTATAACTCGCTTAGACATAGCTTCAACAATTGGAACACTGAAGGGATTTTGCGAAGATGGAATGTGGAAGTTACAGAGTTACAGAATTGGAAATTAAAACTGATTTCTTCCAAACAATCCTTATGGACGAGAAGACCAAAAGTTAACACATCTCACCCATCCTTTTTCAATCCTCGAGATCAATTAGTTGAGATATCGTGGAGGCACATGCCTACTAAGTGCATGCAAATACCTATTGAACGCCACCCCAACTTATTGGCCGTTAAGAGGCGGTAGCAAACACTTGGCAGCTATTTGGCAAGCGGACTCTCTAAGCGGGCTACCCGTGACCCGAAGTCGAAACCCAGTACCGAACCGCAGCTTCCCTCAACTATTTTCGTCAAATACGGGCTTGAAGTGGCAAGTGGAACCCAATTATCTTAAAACTTCTAGAATAAGACGCTGTCATCCTTCTGAACAAGCCCATCCTTCTGAAAAATTAATAAAAAGCTTTCGAACGCAATATTCGAACGCATGACCTCAAAGAAGTTAGGTAACGTATCAATCCACCAAGCTTCTCATCTTTAGACGTGTCTATAGGGGGTTTTGAAAAACTAAACTGGTACAGCTACTCAACACTTTAATAAACACGCCAAATCAAAGTGTGGCATGTTATAATATGCATGGGATATGGTGGCTATCCACTTAGCACCATTAGTTACACCAAGCACCTTGCATAAGCACCTTGTAAAAGCAACTTGTATAAGCTACTTAAGCAATAGTAAGCTACTTTGTTGGATGATATTAACACCTAAAGCTAGTGGGTGTTGAATTGCATGGTTTGCAAGCTAGAGGTGTTATTGCTACATAACATCCTACATATAGTGTGACATGTAATACTAGGTGGTGTATACAAGCTAACACCTTAAGACTTGTATAAATAGCTCCCTTAGGCTATTGTATTTTGTATCCCAATTTTTTAAGTGAATAAGAAATTCTCACTTCTCCCTTATTACTTCTCTTAATATCCATTTTGAGTTTAGTGGTTAATTAGTATTTTCTTTAATTATTGTTAATATTACTTTGAAAACGTAATATGGCCAAAATTTTCCCTTTTTGGACACGCTATTATATGAAGGACTATTCTAGCAGGAAGAGCATTTTTAGCAGGTTGCAATGAAGCCTCCCAACTGGTGCTGCCATCTCCTAGTATGCATAAAACATAAAGAGTTAATTAGACCCTAAAGATAAACATCAAAGTTTGGTGACCCACCAGATACTCCCTTAATGGCAGTTCCAAAGAGGGTAAAAGTCTTAATGGGAATTAGGTGTTGAAAATAGGTCTTGATAGGGTAATGATGGTTAATAAAGTGAAGGGGACACGGATGGCTTTGAATGGGCGTAGTTAACAAAGTGACATGACGGCTAACTAAGCGCCATAAATGGAATTAAATTGGCACAATGGGGTATTTGACGGGTTAATTAGCAGAGATATTACCATTTTTAGAGAGATCTTTAACAGAAGAGGAAAGGTTTAGGTTTAGCAAACTAAATTGAGAGTATGGATGATCCTGCCCAGAATTCAACCAATTCCATCGAAAATCTTCCAAATGCACCACCAGTAACACCTGAATTTGCACAAGCCAAGTAAATTCTCCCTTCTTTGAGCATAGAGGAATTGCAGCAGTTAAGAGAAGATGCACAGTCTGAAATTGATCATCGGATTCAAGAGCAAACTCGTCAGAGAGAGGCAGAAGAGGCTGTTCAGGAGCGGAAGAAAAGGAGATTTGAGGCTCTCTACAATGCATGGCTACCCAAGTTCTTAGAATGGAAAGAACGGAAGGATGAGGAAAAGGATGAGAAGCAGGCCAAGACCCCAAAGTTTGGCAGTTCAACAGAAAGCGATTCCGAGGCCTCAGAAGGGTATGAGTATGAAGTGGAGGAAGTGGATACCAGTGACCTAGATTCGGATGCTGCGGAGGACAAGCAAAGGATGAATTATTATCATGATGAGAAGGCGATTTGAATATGAACTTTCCAATCCCAAGATTTTTGCTCGCACCATGAGTGAGGGTGAACCTATTGCAGTGAAGGTGAGTCGTCGAATCGCTGATCTCGATGATGAGTCAAGTGAGGAAAAAAGGGAAGAAGGGGATGAGGATAGTGATGATGAATCATCATCTAGTGGGACTTCTCCTGCACCATCTGATAGAGAGGACTATGGTGAAGAGGGTCTTGATACTGATGAGGATGAACGGTGGTAAGCTCATCAGAGTTACCAGGAAAGGCTATATTTTCAGGCATTACATAAATCCTGAAAACGATCAACAAGTTTTTTGCAAAACAACTTTTCTGGTAATTTTCCTTCCTTCTACTCTTCCTGATGTTGGTGCGAAAGATGGTAAGTTTCTTTGTATTTTGAAAGTTGATGCGGACAGTTTTGGATTTCCTTTTATTTTGATTTTGTGGGCAAGTAGTAAGATACATGGAATTTTCTTGTGTTTGGATTGTAAAGTTGAAAGGGGTAGTCGTTGTTTCAAGTTTGTAGTAATGGTTTGTAATGAAAGGGGTTTGGGTTATGGCCTTTTGGTGAAGGTATTTTGAGAATATGTAATGGTATTTTAAAGCTTTGATCTTTTGAGGGTTTGATAGTTGTGTGAACTTGTGGTGCTGATGCGGAAATTGAAAAAACTTGATATAATGCTCAATGAGCTGATAAATGTTAAAGGAATGTTTGTAGTATTGGACTTGTTTTTGTTATTGTCTTCTTGTTTTTGTAAATGTACAAACAAGCAATGTTCTTGGTGAATGATTCTAAAATTCCAATGATTGTTAAGTAGAGATGGGTAGGAATGACTGAATTAATGAATCAATAGGGTATATAAAATGTTGTTTAAGATGGTGGGTATTACTCCAGTTTATAAAATGTTGTTGGAGTAAGATTAATTCAAAGACTATTTTAGGCCCAATTCCAAAAAAATCTATGTGCAAGCCTAGTACTATTACTACTAATCCTAGCATGACAGAATATTAATTCAATAATCAGTATAGCCAAATCCAAACTCATCCAACATTGCTAAAACCCATCTGCATACAAAACCCCACCATGATTTAAGAATCAATTTTTTTTCAACAATCCATACATTCATTCTCTAGTTAACAGAAAAATCCAAACAACTACATTCTATCACCTGGCTTGTCGCTTAGTCCTTGGAAATGGTTGCTCGGATGCAGTCGTTTGAGAAGCAGGGACTGCTGTTGGTGCTGGTGCTGGTGGTTTCCTTGCAGTTCTACCCTTAATGTCGTCCCTATGGTAATCATCCCTGGATGTCCTTTTCAGGTCAAGTTTATCTACCTTTGGCAATTTATACTCATTCCGACAAATAACTGCCGTCCTGAATTCCTCGTCGACTTCATCACCAGCATATTTCCAGATTTGGGTAGGTGCACCTAACACAATAGACTTTCTTTTATTTTCCTGGTCTGGCACATAAAATACCTGCTTAGATTGGGAGGTTACAACGAAAGGATCATCCTGGAGTCCCAACTTATCAAGCTCAACCAAAATGGAGCCAAGTTTTTGTTTTGAGACCCCTGCTTTGGTAACCCATTTACACCTGAAAAGTGGCACTTTCAGCGAATGATATGTCAGCACCCATATCTCTTGTAAAACACCATAATAATCCGCCAGATTAAGGGTAATCCCCGCTTGTCTAATGTGCGTGTCAGTTGCCTCTACGTAAACCCCGCTATTCTGGTTAACGGAACCATCATGAGATTTTGTGCGAAACAGGTATCCATTGATGTGATATGCTTCGTATGTCTCTACTTGTGCATTCGATGGGATTGATAGCCACCTTAAGTCCTGATTGAAGTTTTCCCTAGAGTCTGCCCACTCACTGTCAACCTGAAATACATTATAAGGATTAGCCTCCGTCTCAACGCAAAAGTTACATAGCAAGAGTGACATTTTCTGCAAACTCTTACCACTATTTGTAACCATTTGGCGAACTCTTCACGATGTTTTTGATCTAGCTGTCTATCACTCATACCAAGATATTTATCCTTCAAAAAATTCCTTTGTCGGCTGGACAGTGCAATGATTAATGTTATCATCTTTACAGAAATTCGGACACAAAATCAAAAACTAAATAAAAAATGAGGTTATCTGGTTAGATATAGTTATACTTACTCAACGTAAGGAGCAACTTCAGGCGAATTCCGCAATACATAGAAATCCGCTTTATCAAACAGATCCTTATCAATACGAGGAAACTTAGGATTTGACATTGGTTTTCCCCTGAAAGAATAAGAATCTTCGCCAGTGTCAGATGTGTTGAGTTTTTCTGGTGGAATTCCGACTGTATCATTCATGCTTTGTTGGTGCTCACTGATAACCTCAATTGTCTCTTCCGTAAGGTTCCCTTCAGCAATGCTTCCTCCAAGTCTGTTTCTGTTTCGCACATGCCCTTTTATGACCTTCATGCACCTTTCAAACGGATACATCCATCGAAAGAATACAGGACCACAAATTTGCACTTCCCCGGTAAGATGCACAGTTAAATGAACCATGATGTCGAAAAAGGATGGAGGAAAGTATTTCTCGAGTAAGCACAACGTCACAATGAGATCCGACTGCAATTTTTCTAGCTCTGCCACCTTGATTTCTTTGCTAGATATTGCCCTGAAAAAGAAACAAAACCTAATAATAGCATATCTTGTTGGCTGCGGCATAATTGATTTAATCGCAATGGGCAAAAAATGTTGCATTAGTATGTGATAATCATGCGATTTTAGTTCGATAAGCTTTCGATCTTTTCGATTCACCAGTGTTGAAAAGTTTGAACAATACCCTTGTGGAACCTTTATCTCGGATAATGTTGCACATAACTTGTCATTTTCCTCCGGGCTTAATGAGTGACATGCTGACTTTAGTATATATCCCCCTTTGCCATTTTCCCGAGGTTGCAAATCGTCTCTAAAACCCGCCTCCTTCAGGTCCATTCGAGCATCAAGGTGGTCTTTCGACTTAAATTCATTGTTCAACAATGTTCCAATGATACTCTCGCATACATTCTTTTCGACGTGCATGAAATCTATGCAATGGTGGACAACATGATACTACCAGTAGGGGAGGAGACGGAACCATATATTGAACTTTTTCCAGTAGCGCCTTTCGGTCTCCTTCTCCTTCCCCTTCCCCTTTTTTGGGTCGATGGTATTTTCGATTCTCTTCATCTTTCCACCTCTTCCAGGGTTATCTTGCACGAATTCCACCACAATGTTCTTACATCCCTTTCCCCATTTATTCTTTATAATCTTTACCTTATTGTATATTTTTGACGGGGTCATAAGTTCCGGAGCCTTTTCAGTTTCTTCTTTTCCGTTGAACCCCTTCTGACGCCTGAATGGATGATCGTATGGTAGGTATCTTCTATGCCCGGTATAAACCTCTTTTGTACAATGTTTTAGCCTGACATAGTAAGTATTTATCCCACACACCTTCCAGGCGTCTCGTCCCTGGTAGGGGCAACCACACAGTGTACCGAGAGCAGGGTAATCATTTATTGTCCATAAAACAACCGCACGTAGAGTAAACATCTCTTGTTTCAGCGCATCAAAACATTGGACTCCCTCAAACAATTCCTTGAGATCCTCGACAAACGGTTGTAACATAACATCAATGTCCTTACAAGTCCCCCCATCGATAATTAATGACAGCATGGTGAACTTTCTCTTCATACACAACTCTGGCGGAAGGTTGTAAATCACTGTCAGAATTGGCCACACACTGTGCTGTTTTTGCATGCCCTTGTTTACGTCAACCCCATCAGCCGAAATGCCTAGCTTCAGATTTCGAGGATCATCACGAATTACGAGATATCTTTCATCCATATTTTTCCATGCTGGTGAGTCCGCCGGATGCCGTAAAACACCCTCTTCTTTCTTTCTGGTGTCGTGCCACAATAAATATTCGACAATTCTCTTTGATTGAAACAGTTGTTTCAGTCTTGGGATAATTGGGAAATACCACAATACTTTTGCCGGAATTTTTTCATAAACCTCGTGGATGGTGTCGTCAACTTTCCATCTTGATTCCCCATAGGTGGGACACTTGCTGTGATCCTCGTAATCTTTCCTATAAAGAATGCAGTCATTGATGCATACATGTACCTTTTCGTAACCTGAACCCAAATCTCTCATCACCTTCTTAGCTTCATATGTACTTTTCATCATATCATTTCCTGGAAGGAGCATGGATTTTAACAGCGGTTGAAGTTCATTAAATAACTTATCGGAAGCTCCGTGTTTGCTCTTCAGGTTAAACAGTTCACACATTGCAGATATCTTTGTAATCGGCACATCCTTCGTATAGGGGTTTCCCAGCATCTTCGAGTATCCGTTGCATCTTCTCAGAATCCTTTGAAAAGTTGTCTCCTAATAAAGCACTAACCATTTCTCTAGTCTCTGTAGCATGTGTTGGTTCATCAGAGTGCGGACCGTCGCGGCCATTACCATCCAGAAGTGTCCACCTTGATGACTCATCTCCTTCTCCGTGCTTAGTCCATACCGCATAATTTTGAATGAATCCAGAAGAAAATAAATGATACTTAACTTTACTTGCCTTGTGCGCGTAGAGGTTGAGACATTTCACACATGGACATAGAAACTTAACTTTGCCCTTGTGGTATGGTTTCCGTTTCCCATTTGCAATATTTTGTTGGTATGTATGCGTAGCAAACTTTATAAATGCATCGACTCCGTCTTGATAACGCGGATTGGTTCTATCGGTATACATCCAAGATTTATCCATTACTCTAGGATCCATTATGAATTCTCAGATACCTGTACGGAGAAAAAACTTGTGAACATCTTGTAAAAATGCTATTGTGGTCCGAATAAAACATTGAAATATCATTGCAAAGAGTAATACGTACACAAAGAGTAATCACAGATCACAATGTGAGTTCAGTTATCATATATGAATCATACAAATAATCAGAGGTTAGCTACCTACATACAGTTGCATGTGAAGACAATATTTACCCTACTATGACCATTAGAGTTAAAATCTCAGTTAACAAAGCAGTACTGAAAAGAATTACTTACACGGTCGATCCGATTATTCCGCAAAGCAAAACTGGCAGGGGAATATATGGTTTATCCAGGAGATGAATCAGATGATCAAAGTAAACCACTTGTTTAGTTTTCTAGGGAGAGGTTAGAAGATTTAAGAGTAGAAACATGAAATGATTTAAGACGAGAGAGATGAAAACAGAGGGTAAATGGAAATTTGGCAATATTTTTACTAATAAATAATTTGGCAAAATATTTAAGTGTATATCGTAAATAATTTGGTAAAATAGGAAGGTAAAGATCCTTCAATTTGCATGCTGCACGTTCTATGTTAAGAATTTTCTCAGTCAAATCTTGTTATCCTGCTGCATAGTTTTCTGCTTTGACGACTCTAAAAGACCGGAGTGCGATGCGACTAAAAAGCGGAGTACGTGTTGCTGCAGTTGTTATAACGGTACTAAAGTAAAAAACTGACTTTGTAAAAAGTGGAGTACGTGTGGGTACAGTTGAAAAATAAAATCGTAAGAACTGGAAGAAGCTATGGCCCCAATTAGAATTAAGTGAACTAAAACACATTACTCTAATAATTGTGTGTTCTGTCCAAGATGTGAAAGGAAGAAGAGAGAAAGGCTAGAGAGATATGAACGTCGTTGGATTAAGACAAGATGTGAAAGGAATAAGAGAGAAAGGCTAGAGAGATATGAACGTCGTTGGATTAAGACAAGAAGTGCCACAGAAAGTGAAAGTGATGAGGAAGGTGGAGAAGCAGTAAAACTTGATGAGGATGATAGTAGCAGTGAGGGATCTAATGATCCAGAAAAAGAGGCTAGAGAGAGACAAAGGCAGGAGAAAGATGATGCAGAAATGTATCTACTCTATTTGGCATAGAAATCTCAACCCAGGATATTTGCTCGTACCATGTCTGAACCCCTAAACGTGGATACATACGGTGAGGAGATACCAGGGATGGATGTAGATGGCAATCCTATTGCACGAGAGGTTCAGCAAGAAGAAAATGAAGGATCAGAATATGGTGAAGATTATGAAGATGATGAGGATGGAGGTTATGGTCCTGTAGCTTCTACCAGCACTGATAGCGGCGTAGACTTCTCCTATGAATAAAAGGGCTTTAACACCGACGATGACGATAATCAGTGGTGATCATCTGAAGAGCATTGGGAAAATCTTTTGAGGAAGACTTAGGAGGATTGCATGCCTTGAAGTCTTCAGATCGTCTTCGTGAAAATTCACAAAGATTTTCCTAATGCTTGTAGTTGTTGGTGCTGTTAGAACTGAAGGAGAGGTCTAGTCTTCTGTAATACATGATACATCTTCTAATGCATGGTAAGTGTTTTTTTTTAAGGTTTTTATTTCGGCACAAGGTTTGATCTTGTAAAGGTGTTGTTTTGGTGTTGACAAAGATCAAACCCGGTAGTAGTGGTAGGTATTTTGCTGGTACTTGTTATGGAGGTTATGGGAATTTTGCTTATCGGACGGCATCGGAGTTGGTTGTTCAGGTGTAAGTCGAACTGGAATTGGTAGTGTGTCTAGTTCTTTTGCTTATGGTTTGATCGTAAATGGAACTACTTAGTAATTAGTGGTTTGATCTGTAATGGTGATGGTGTTTGTAAATGTGGTTAATGAAATTGTAATTGTCTTTTTTCGGTTTCTATTTGTGATTTCAACCATGGTATGTTGAAACAAAATAAGCATTATTCTCTATCCAGTCTAATTCACTTGATGGAGAGGCATATACACACCTAGTATGAATCTACAATCTGAGATTTTCATAATCACCAAAAGATGTTCGTAATCTTAAATCACCTACAGTCTGAATCTACAATCTGAGATGTTCATAAAGCATGCAATTGAGATGTTCATAATCACCAAAAGATTCTCAAATCAGGGTACAATTCACAGCAACATAAAAATAAACCATGAGACATGAGCCAAACCATGCTGCAGTTCAAGATATTGCAATACACCAGCGTCACATAATGCCTGTCAACAGGTGCTGGCTCTATGAAAAACGCGTAAACCCTGGTAAACCGTGCATGATCAACAAATGTTGGTGTCTATGAATTTTGCAAGAAATCAATTATTATTGTATTAATAATGTAGTAGGAAAAGTGGCGTCTGAAATTCAATAAGGAGTATTTTGTTAAATAAGGAGAGTAAAATTTTAATTTTAACAAGTGTACTATCTATCTCATTGACATGAATGCTTAACGCGTCAGGATATTTAGATATATCTTTAGGGTTACGGCAAGATTATAGGCGTCTAATTAGAACTGACAATCAGTAGTCTAATCCTACAATCCTAAATGCAATATTTTTCTGCTCGGTCTCGCAAAATCCCACTTTCCATATATCACCTTGATTTTCGTTTGTTATATTCATGGTAAACATAACCCACCCACTATATTTAGATTTGCATACTAGATATGTATAGGAAAAAAAACACTATATTTAGCTAGATTTGGATCCTAGAAATAAGAAATTAGATACCTCGTTCGTAAGTAAAAGAAAGAAGGAATTGAGAGGATGAGTTCTAATGAGAAATGTGTTGTTCCTGCCAATGGTCTTATTAATAATGATCCTCCTCCTCCGAAGGGCTTTGCTTCATGGGATGACTTTGTGGAAAGCATTGGCGATATACTAGAAGATTTTGTCGATGAAGAATGGGAATTAGTTCATAATAAGAAAATTATCCATGTTGAAAATAAATCCTCCTCCCAAGGGTTTTGCTTCTTGGGATGCATTTGAGAAAAGCTATGGTGAACATTTGGATAATGATTACAATGAATAAGAACATGGGAAGCCACCAAGACAAACAAATTTATGGCCGAGCACTCGGCATTGACTAAATTCAAGTTTTTTACATTATTTTTAGTATGCTAATTTCATTAATGTGTAAGCACATGTAGCAGTCCTAGGCCTACTATTCAATTGTGCTCTCAATTCTGATTTTTTTTTTGGTAAAGTTTGTCAGATTTGGCACTGCAATTTATGAAAATTTTGGTTATTTTCTCGGATACAAGACTCAATATACAGTCCCTATCATATTCATGTTCCTATCACTTTAACAGCAAACCCACAACAAAATCATGGTTAACCCTAACATCCAAATCTCTACACCAAGCCCCCTTAAACACATTACTCGTTCATTCTGTTTTGTCGAAAGATTGATACTCCAACAGATGAACAATGGACAGAAATTAAACAACATATGCACTTGGAATCTAAAGAAAATATTACATCCGTAAATATTAAACATTCACAAAAATTATACTTCCAATCAGCTTTACAAACAGACTAATTAAACATCAAAAAAAAAATTTACACTAATAACACAAAAACTAAAAAGATATTTAACTAAAAAAAGATGATGGATCAAGATGTGATTGAATACCATTCTTGCATAGCAGAACCATGAAAACAGAGGACTAGATCAGTTATAATCCCCTTTTTCTTCACTGCTGTTGTCGACAATCGTACCACATCTTTGTATGGCCAACCATCATCGTCATCATCAACATCATCGTCTTCATCTTCAACCTCAAGCGTTGTCCCAAACCAAAATAAGTGTTCTGGATCATCTAAATCAGCATCCTCATCCTCATCATCATGATCATCATCCTCAAAATCATACTCATCATCCTCTTCATCGTCTTCCTCTTCTCCATCGTCCTCATCTTCTTCATCGTCAACAGCATCATAATCATCAACATCTACAAAACAAGGACCAACCTCGCAACCAAAATAACCAACAGTCTCTTTGTATCCATCAAGAAGAAGAAATCGGAAGGAAGTTACTAGAAGAGCAGTCATTTTGTCTGGTTTGATACTAAAACTTTTAGTTTTTGATACTGAAACCCTAGTTTAGAGAGACTCGGAAATGAAAAAGCGGTACTGTCTAGTCTCCCTTCCTTGATCGTGTTTTATACCGTGACACACGTTTTCACTTTACATCTAGCTTAGCCACGTGCAAACTTGGCTAGTGAACAAGTATGCGGCTTTGGAAAATAAATAAAAAGTAATATAAAAAAATATTGGATGGAAAATTAAAATCAAGGAATTTATCTGGGTAGAGATACTCCCCGTAAATTTAGATTTGGACGATAAATACTTGCTAAGAATCATGATATCGAAATATAAATTGGTTTACAAGCTCGTCCAAGAGTGACATCGGTAAAAATGAAAAATTACCATAAGCAATTTGTCTCGATGGCAATACTCCCCGAAAACTTAGATTTGGACGAAAAATTCTTGCTAAGATCATGACATGGAAATAAATAAAAATTGGTTTAGAAGCTCGTCCAAGAGTGACATGGGTAAAAATGGAAAATTACCATCAATCAATTTGTCTTGGTGGAGATACTCCGCGTAAACTTAGATTTGGATGATAATACTTGCTAAGATCGTGACATCGAAATATAAATTGGCTTACAAGCTCGTGTAAGAGTGACATCGATAAAAATAGAAAATTACCATTAAGCAATTTGTCTCGGTGGAAATACTCCCCGGAAACTTAGATTTGGACGAAAAATTCTTGCTAAGATTGTGATATCGAAATAAATAATAATTTGTTTAGAAGCTCCTCCAAGAGTGACATCGAGTCTTGTCGACGAAGCCAATCATAGTCGTTCGTGAATTCATAATGCTAAGCAATCAAATAAACTAGTTTCACCTGATAACCTAACATTCCCAAACATCCTTGCCAATATTATCGGCTGATCGGTCCGATACGACCAATAATGCGATATCATCGGATATTCATATGTATCGTTGATATATCATGTTTCGTCCAGTTATCGTTGATAACTATCATAAAATTGAAAATTGGTTTAGAAGCATATTCCCGACGAGTGACATCGGTAAAAATTGAAAATTACCATCAATCAATTTATCTTGGTGGAGGTATTCCCCGTAAACTTATATTTGGACGATAAATAATTGCTAAGATCGTGACATCGAAATATATATTGGTTTACAAGCTCGTCCATGAGTGACATAGGTAAAAAATGGAAAATTACCATCAATCAATTTATCTTGGTGGAAATACTCTCGGAAACTTAGATTTGGATGAACTATACTCTCTAAGATCGTGACATCGAAATAAAATTTGGTTTAGCTGAATAAGCCATGTCCAAGAGTGACATTGGTAAAAAACTTGGATATCGAGTCTTGTCGATGAAGCCAATCATAGTCGTTCGTGAATTCATAATTCCGACCAATCAAATAAACTAGTTTCACCTGATAACCTAACATCCCCAAACATCCTTGCCAATATTATCAGCAGATCGGTCCGATATGACCAATAATGCGATATTATCGGATATTCATATATATGTATCGTTGATATTTCATGTTTCGTGCAGATTAAAGGCACAGACATGATAAAATCCTATATTACCGACCATTATTTTAAAAAATAAATATTGATCTCGGTTCTTTTAATACAAATTTAATTGTAAGAGCTAGCTAGAATTGCTTCTAAGATTATGAATTGGGATTTTAATCAAAAAAAAAATGCACCAAAAAAGCATTTATGATCTTCCAAGGCACTAGTTAGTACTATATTAATAATTTATTATTTTACTTCTAAGAATATGTGAATTGTGAATAAAATAGTGTAATGCAGTTGACTCAGTAGTAAGGAATAGATAGTACTCTATCCAAGTCACTAGTAACAAACGAATTAGCTAGTACTCCAACTGTAACTTAAGTAATCCAGTTTGCAGTGGTATTTTTTGATCTTTGATCTTTTCTACTTTAACAATCTGTATAGAATATTCTAGTGGGACCTTGTCCTAAATACCATCCCCATCACTAAATACTAGGAGTATATATATGGAACATTCATATGATTGATTTTTGGCTTTGAGGGGTACATTCATATGGTAGTTGTACTTTGGGACTTCTTATTATGTGTGACTGAAAGAGAAGTATTATAACAAGAGCATGTATTGTGTGACCTTCTGGACTTCAAAAGCAGTGTTCTGTCAATCACAACACTACTGCTTTTGTCAATCATCATTACTCAGTTTCTCATTTTTGTCAATCATCACAATGATTCCCTTATTTTTTGTGCGCATGCAAAATAAGAAGATGTAGGTAGCCATAATGAGTATCTTGTGCGGTTGGGTACATGCAAAAGAAAAGATAGATCTCTCCAGTACTCCTCTTCTTCTGATTTTTTGTGCGCATGCAAAAGAAGAAGATCTAGGTAGCCATAATGAGTATCTTGTGCGGCCTTGTTGGGTACATGCAAAAGAAAAGATAGATGTCTTTGGTACTCCTATTCTTCTGTTTTGCGAAATAATATAGAGAAGATTATTTTTTGTTTCTAAAATGTCTGTCACATTGGGTTGGCTTGACCCAAATTTTGGATTGGTGGCAAGATCCCTTGTGGTCCAGTCTTTCCATAAATTAATGCTATATTTCTTCCATTTTGGTTGTGCCTAAATTAAAATTAAAAATATGATAACTGTCATAAGGTATATTATGGAAAACTGAGTTGACTCGACGAGTTAAGATAATGAAAATTGATTGATTAACAAACAAATATCAAGCAAAGAATTTGAACACGAGCATATATTAAAGAACCAATATTTTTATATTATTCATTCTAAAACTAAACGAAGCAAAATAATACCAACATCCTCAATATTAAAAAACAAAAACCACATTATTCGAAAGTTTCTTTGATAATCTGCTCAACTAAAACCATCGCATCTGGTACTCGTGTTGCAGCGTTAGCAGGCTGTGCTGGAACTTCAAGTACCTTTTCTTCTAGAGGTGTCTCCCTGGGTATTTCTGGTGTGCCAGACACAGTTTCACCAACAAGCTCATTCGAAGGAATGGGAGCATGGACACTATCCATTTCAACAGAAGCTGAAGCAGGAAGAGTAAGATTGTCAACATGAGCTTGAACTTCAGCTAACAGGGGCATGCCAAGAACCTTACACACTCCATCAATAGTTATGGTGATCCTTAGCTTTCTAGGGACAACCATTACTATCCTTGGAATTGTTTTAATGCTCTCGGTATTGTTCTTATTGGAACTCATTTTCTTCGTCTAATATATCAATCTATCTTTTATGCTAGTGTGGTTTGTACGACCTCTTTAATTAATAGTATATATATACATATATATATATATATTAGAAAAACCCTAATTTTTTTAGGTTAGGAGCATTATCTCCAATTACCTAATTTAGTTGTATTCCGCATATCACTCTCAAATAAACAAAATATAACAGTTTCCACATTGATAAATATATTTTCATATACGCGTACAACACCACATTGATTTTAGTATATAGTATGATTTATCTAAATACGGAAAAATTGCGTAAACAAAACCATGTTGATTGAGTACATATATGCTTCATCTTACAGTAGATCATAATCATGTACTCTTCGCTAATGTGCATGCCTTGGCTAAACTCTTGCCAAATCTGTAGGTATCTGAAGTATCTCTCTCCATGATTCGCCATGCCTAATCTTCTCTGAACAAATTTCTATTTTTGGTGTAATTCCCTCGGTAATTCACACCTACTCAAAGCCATGCGCAACAATTCCGTCCAGCCAAGCGCTATAACCATGCCCAAATTCTCTTTTGGCTTTCGTATATTGGTCAACACCATAAATTACAACTATATATGATTGGCAATAGCAATATATATTGGGATCATTTTTTTTATTCAAAAGATTAATATACTATGGTCATAACCCTAATTTCTTGTCTTCAAAAGATTAATATACTATGGTCATAACCCTAATTTTTAAATTTGCAATGGACACATAAATAGAATGTTGATAAACTGGAATAAATCTCACACAAACACGTGAAAATATCCGTTTCTTGTTTGGATCATGGATTTTTAAATAAGGCATGCTGATTAAGGATGCGACCATTGGCCAAACGGTGTAATGGTTCGCACCCCTTCGTATTACGCTTCACATTAACCGAATAGATTTTGAAACACCAAAAGACGTGAAAATTCCAACAGGTGTGTTGTGTGGGGACACATATTGCATCCATTGGATGTCTATATAAGCATTCAACAAAAACGAAATCCTAAATACTTCTACATTAAAAAAAATATTTCACCAGTAATAGTAATGGAAATGTTGTCGGATTTAACTCCCGAGATACTACACCTCCTCCCAAGTAAAGAAGGTATTTTGGCAAGCAAATGTGTATGCAAAGAGTGGAACTCTGTCCTTGCAGACAAAAGAATTGGACTCCTTTTCGGTTTCACTTAAAAAGTGACAGAAGAAAAAGTTACGCAACTCTTCTACAGAGAACAAATTGAGGAGGAAGATTACTACACGATGATGGGAGATTTCTATCAGACGTTATTTGGAAACAATGGTACCTGGAATATTATCCGATCCTATGATGAAAACATGTCGCACCCAATCGTTGGATCTTGTGATGGTCTAGTATGTTTTTATGTTTCACACCACGGCATACAAGATCCTATCTATATTATGAATCCAACAACGGGTGAGCACCTCCATCTGCCACAAATATGCGACCCAACACCAATGCCACAAATTAGTTGGGATCCACGATTCGTCGGAGGGGGGGTTCGGCTATTGTCAACATACCAGTGAATACAAAGTAGTTCGAATTCAAGTGGACGGTAAAGTGGGCGTACACACTCTAGGAGACAACAGGGGGATGGAGGAACATTGGATATTTTCCTTTTACTTTTTGGGATTCAGGTGTGTAGCACATGGCTGTATTTTTTGGATAAATTATTATTTTTATGACAATATTCAGATAGTATCTTTCAATTTGGACAATGAGACATTCCAGTCACATTCGCCACCCCCGCATCATATTTATGAGAATGCTGGTTTCAGTACTCCAAAACTTGGAATGGTCTTGTCTGGAGTTCGCCTTTTATTTTACAACATTGACGATATTTATGATCTCCGGATTGATTTTTGGACACCCATTTCGGATAATGATATTCATGCACGGGCACCCGGTGTAAAATGGAATTGGGAACTTAAGAGGAGCATTGTCTTGGAAGAGCCTTCAAATATATGGTGGCCGCCTTATAAGCTTATAGCCTTGGGAAAGAACAACGACGTCCTATTGCAAAAAAACCGTTGTTTAGCGCGCTATAATGAACTCACCAGAACTTTGAAAGAAATTGCGGAGATAAGGTGGGCAAAGGTTAGAGTTATTCCTCACATGAGGAGCGCCGTCTCGTTGAGGAATTTTCGAGGACAATCGGAAACATGTACTGACGATGACCATGCCACAAACATATTCCGAGTGTAGTGTTTTTGTTTTTGTTTTTGTTTTGATTAGAGTAATGTAGTTTGGTGTTCAATATATATATACTATATATTTTTAAAAGTACTATTTCTCATCTTTGATTTTTTTTTTCGTATTTTGTTTGGACTAAAAGTTGTTTTTGAAATCTGAAGAATCAGAGTTGGTCTTATTTTGGGTAATAATGGTTGGTATTTTATTTAATGGAGTTAATGCTTTTAAACATATTCCCGACTAATTTAGAGGGGGATTTTCTTTTATGGTGGTCAATTTGGTATATAGGGAGGCATTTTTGTATTCCAGTTCTATTTATGGTTATAAATTTTGCGAATCTATAGGGAGACTTTTATGTGTTCATTATTGTAGAAAATCTGATATCAAAGACTTGATGAAAGGAACACAGAACTAAAACTCAAACAAACTTCTCTTGATTGATGTATTTCGACTCATGGATTGATGTATTTCGACTCATGGCTCAACAGCCTATTTATATGAGTAACAAACTTGACTCTCAAGAAAAATAACTCTCCAAACATAATCAAACTCTAACAAAGAAACTTCTAGACAATTCTCACGTAAATAAACTCTTAAAACCAGTAATACTTGCAACCCAAATAAACTTCTATAAACCGTACCATGTCAACAAGAGTTGTTGATCCATTCACTTCATGTCAACTCAACTGTACCAGTTGACTCAACCATATTGGTTTATTCTTCATAGTATCTTGGTTTATTCTTCAACAATTATAATAAAATCCGAGAGGGGAAAAGAAAAATGTAAAAAGAAGTGAGAATTTGAGATGCAAATGGTATAAGTGATTGATAGACAAATCAATGATGATATTCTTGAAAATGCACACGAATGAAAAAGATTTTGTGACTAATCGGGATTCTTTTTGTAGACGAATTATTGATTTGAAACTGGTGTTTGACACCAAAACACAAAACAAGAACATAAATGGGAAAAAAGAGAGATACATAAATTATGGTACCATTAGCCCATATTTGTAGTGATAAATTCACATTTTTGTATTTTATGGATAGTTCCTGTTTTATATTATCAACCAATGCCGTTGTAAATATTAAGATGTTGTCGTGACGGGTATTCTAATTCCAGGAGGTCAGCATTAGTGAATTGGTGTCTTTTCATACCTACTTCATGACGTAATGGTTATCCTTTAGATTTTGTTTCCTTTTAAATAAAAATTCAGTTATAGGTTTAAGCTATAACCGCTTATAAGATAAAATGGGCAAATATGCTTTACTTGCCTGCTCATTAAGGACGCGACCTTTCAAAGATAAAACATGCAAATATGCGTTACTTGTCTGCTCATTAAAGACGCGACCTTTCAAATAATGCCTGCTCATCAAGGATGCAACCATTCGCCAACAGGTGTATTGGATGTCTATATAAGCATTACTCGTATCTGCTTGTAGCATTCTACAATATTAAGAAAATCTTAAATGCTTTAAAAAAAAAATTTTTTGATAATTTTCATCAGTGTAATAGTGATGGATATGTTGCCAGAATTAACTATCGAGATACTACAGCACCTCCAAACTGCAGAAAGCATTTTAACAAGAAAATATGTTTCCAAAGAGTGGAATACTATCCCCGGGGACAAAATAATTGGACTCTTTTTTGGTGTCACACCAAGAATAGGGAAAGAAGTTACTCAACTCTTTTATAGAGAGGAAGATTTCAGCCCGATCGTAACAGCCAACAATCACGACGCCCCGAATGATGGAACCCATGAAAATTTGACTAAGTTGCACCTAATAGTTGGATCTTGCAATGGTCTGGTCTATTTTTATGTTTCACACCACGGCATACAAGATCCTGTATATGTTATGAATCCAAAAACTGGTGAGCACCTACATCTTCCACAACTATGCATCCCAATTATTGCACGAGATCAAGTACTTTCTTGGTATCCTGTAATTGGGGGTTTCGGATACCATCAACGTACCGATGAGTACAAGGTAGTTCAAATTCACATGGATGGTAAAGTTCAAATACACACTCTAGGAGACAAGAAAGGATGGAGGAACATAGCATGGGAGATTCCTTATATTTTTCGGAGTTCAGGTGTGTACGCACATGGTTGTATTTTTTGGAAGGATTGTTGTCAGTGGGATAGTTGGGATAGTTTCGTAGTTTCTTTCAATTTGGACACTGAGACATTTCATCAACATTCGCGACCCCGGAATCATATTCCTAGGAGTGAATTCCCATCAGTTGGGATGGTTATGTTCGGAGTTCGCCTTTTATTTTACTACATCCATGAGGCCTGTTGTGATGAGGGGATTAATCAGCCCCGGATAGATTTCTGGGCACCCATTTCCAAAAAAAATATTCATACATGGGCACCTGGCGGGGAATGGAATTGGAATCATAAGATAAGCATTTTCTTGGAAAAGGATGAGGATGAAGGGTGGCCGGCCTATTACCCGATAGCTTTTGGAAAAAACAAGGACCTCCTATTATGGCAGAATGGGCGTTTATTGCGTTACAATGCACTCACCAGAACTTGGACGGAAATTTGGGGGACACAATTGTGGGAAACAAGCAAGGTTGCAATTATTCCTCATATGAAGAGAGTTGTCTCGTTGAAGAATTTTGGTGGACAATCGGAAACATGTACTCATGAGGTCCATGGCACTAACACATTCCTTGGGTTATCTATGTAGCTTTTTTTTTTCTTGTAGTTGTGTTGTTTTTTGTTTTTTTGTATTTGGATTTGGATTTTTTTCCTATGTACAATTTATTCCTTGGGTATGTAGCTTTTTTTCTATTGTAGTTGTGTTTTTTTTTTTTTTTT